>NW_006921540.1:180376-197960 GCF_000340215.1 Pseudocercospora fijiensis CIRAD86 | reverse complement strand
TCCATCTTCTGAGAGATGCCTGTGCAACTCGTACACCTCCTTAGCATCTGTGTCGTTGTGTGGTCGTGGGAGATGGCCGGTCTTCTCGGCAAACGCATGTAGTGCTTGCACACCGACGTGCAATTGAGCTGGACGATCGAACTTGGCGAAGTCCGAGATGAGTGCCTCTGGCTTGGTGAGCTGGGTGCTGAGGCTCTCAAAGTCCAAGATCTTGGGCATCTTGACCTGCTGGTATAGACCACCGCGCTGATACTGTCCAGCACCGGCAGGAAGCTCGATCTGGAAGGTGTATGGGCCCTTGACGGCAATCTTGCGTGGTGTGCCATCGTTCAGCTGTTCAATGCCCTCCACTTCTGAAAAGGTAACGAAATCGCCATCTTCTAAGCCGTGTCGTGTCTCGTCCAACGCCGATACCAAGCCTTGCTCATCGATGCCTGCAACAATGCCGCTCAGTGGGTTCTCGCCAGTGGGATCGCCAACAGTGAAGTTCTTGCCAAAGTCCGTAAAGATGTATCCGAATAGACCGAACGTGTCGGTGATGACGATGTAGATGCCGTTGTTGTGGCAGAACTCTGCAATCTTGAGCTGATCTGACAGTTTGGTATCTGTCAGTACGACGACTTGGTATCGCTTCAGCTCTTCGAGATCATCCAGACCGCCTGGATGTACGTCGACGGGTGTGTATGGGTTGAGCTCTGAAACACGTGGTGCCGTCACTTCAGCGCGCGGCTTGCCCACGTCTTCAGGATGCAGGAAGAATTGACTGGAGAGGTCTTGAATGCGCGCAGGCTTGGGATCCCACAGCGTCAGACTCTTCACACCAGCCAACGCAATATTCTTCGCAATCTCCACGCCCAGCCCACGCAAGCCAACCACGAGCACCTTGCTGCTGCCCATGCGCTTCATGGCCTCGTGGCCCAGCACATACAGCTGCCGACTGTACAAGCTCTCATCGATCTCGCCGTTGCCATCGCTGGCGTTTTTCAGCTGCTCGGCAGCCTTGGCCGGGTTGTCGAGGTCCATGTTCGCAGCGCCGTTGCTGCTGCCGTGGGGCTCGGCCATGCTTCTCTTCTTGTTGGGTGAGTCGGTGTGGTGGGTATTGATAGGCGGCGACTCTGCCCTTCTCTTCATATGAGCGAGTCGTTATTTTGTGTTTGTGGTGGGTGGTGTGAGTGTGCCTACGCCGTGTCCCAACTCCAAGCTGTGACTGCTACCACCACCACAAACAGCACACGCCGCTGGTGCTATGCTACGCTGTGCTGGGCTGTGCTGCGCTGCCAGTCGTTCTCACTCAAGTCGTCTCGAAGTTTTGCCGGGTCGAGGGAGAGTGGTGTTGTGGTGATGGATATGGGAGATGGAGAGAGTGTGACAGTGGTTTGTGCGTGGGCGGGCGGAGTGTGAGGGTTGTGAGGCAGTGAGAGCTGCAGTGTTTGAGAGGGAGACGGAGAGATGACCTAAGCCTGCGGCGTCGCGGCTGCAGGGATTTCGAGTGCCTGAATTGATGCCTCGCGGCTTCCAAAATGTCTAACGCTACCCCTACCGCTATCTTGCAATTCTATTCTCCAAAAGTGACACCCTCTCAGCGCCTCGCTTCAAATCCCCAGTCACGTCTGCTCCCTCATCGTCGTTCCCTCCGCATTATACTCCGGATCGACTTTGCTCTGCTTGAACAAACTCTTCCCCTTGAGCCACTGCCGATATGCCTTATACCGCTTCTTCGGCAAATCCTCGTCCGTCACTGTCAGAGGGTCTTGTTTCTCTTCCAAGTAGTCCCAATAATGCTCCAAGTCCTCTTCGCTGACTCCTTGGCCGAATGTCTCTTCGTCCTCAAAGTCTTCAAACGCGTTGGCACCAGCCCCATTCACATATTCAACATAGTCGATGTTGGCATCTGAAGGCAAGTCGGTCGATGTGACAAGAGGTATGTTTGTTGGGTGTGATATGTATCGCGCGTATTCCGATGCCTCTTCGTTTGACACGTGAGGATTTAGAGACTGGACGTGGAACTGGTTCAGCGTCCACAGATGCATCTGCGCCTTGTCTGCTGGTCTAAAGGTATCCGATGTAGGTGTAGCTTGTGCCTTCATCAACACTGGAATATCCTTGTACACAGTCTCGCGAAGAATGCTGGAAAGTTCCTCCATGTTCGCAGTTGGAGGTCTTTCCGACAGCTGAGATGCCTTTTCTGTGCTCTCCTCTGATGGATCCACAATCTTGACTCCTTTCCTCTGCGTCCTTTTCTCGGGCGAGTCGGCGTGTCTGTTTGGGTTCACTCTCCGAACAAACGGACTGAAATCACTTTTGCTCGCGCAATTTGCTTTATCTGGAATGAAGTGCTCGTTGTAGGTTTCCATCAGTCGTGAAGAGTACGTCTTGTCGAGAGACGAGATCCTCGACGGAGGATATGTCTCTCTCCAATAGTCATCAAATGCAGCCACGCCTCGTTTCTCGAGCTCGGTAGCAACACGCTGATTGTAGATTCGAGGTGGCACCGTCCTGGGCTCCAGATACTCTGGCGTATACCACTCGATGTAATTCCTTCTGTTGCGTGTCAACCATGCTTTAGGATCGCTGTGATGCAGATAGTAGTCAGTCGAGAGGTCCCATAGCATAGGCTGTCCTGCTGCCCATATGTAATTTCCAAGGAACAGGTTGTACGCTTCTTGCCGTTGACTGTCTAGGAAAGAATTGTGGTAGTAGCGCTTGAAGCTCTCCACCATATCCCGCGAGGAGCTTTGCCAATGCCCCAGCTTGCGGTAAGTGGCCATCGTGTTCACCAAGTGAGAACCTCCATATTGCATGGCGATGTTGTCTCCGTGATCGTGGAACATTGCAGTGAATAAATTGACCGCATCAGTGTCGTAATCAACGGAATCCTTGACAATGATTCCCAAAGCTTTCAGTTGCAATGCGAAAGCGTGTTTCCCAACGATGAACTGGGCTGCGTTCGTACGATCCAGGCAGTCAATGCAATTAATTCTTGCGATGCCGTTCTGGACCTTCGTCTCCTGCAGATTCCCATCACCATTGTGAAAAAAGCCAGTCTGGCCAAGGACGTCTTTTGCAATGACTTCAAGACCACCGATAACATCGCTATTCCGGGTTTTGGCAGCGCGAGCCATATCGTACGCCTTATACTGAATCTTCTTGTCCTCTGGCAAGGACTGGTTAAGGTAATCGACACAGTCTTTGAAGGCGTACAGTAGCTTAGACTCTCTTGGTGTCTTCTCTCTCGCCTTCACCAGATTCAATACGTAGATTGGACAGCCATACCTTTGGAAGAGGTGGTCAAAATGCAGCGCTGCAGGCTGGTAGAAGGGATCTGCCAGTTTGATATCGATTGCGGGTTTTGGAGTTACACCACTGTTATCTTGGATCCAGTAAAGTGGGATGCTTCCTCTGTGGTGCAGGTAAGACGTGTAAGTCGGATTGGAGAAGAGGGTTGGCCCGGGAGCATGGAATGAAGTAGTCAGCTTCTCCGCAACGATCTGTTCTGTCTCAACGTCGTTCGCCACGTAGCCGGAGTCGTTCACGCCTCGCTTTAAGAAGCGTGCTCCAGCAAAGAATCTGGATCGTCGACCGATGATTGTTAGGTAGACACTCCGACCAAAGATATTGAGCATTTCTTGATTCAGAAAGCCATGGATGATCGGCAGACACCAGTCGTAGGGATGCTTGAGTGCCTCTACTGCAGGCTTCAGCAAATGGTGATTCCATACGAACATGCCGTTGTACTCATGCGCGGGAACGGTGATGCCTGCATTCATGGCCTCGCGCTGACGGGTGATATTTCGCTGCAGCGAGTGGGTGATGTCGTATGAATAGCTGTAATAGAATGACCTGGTCAAGTCCAGATTGTTGAGGATGCCCAGGAAGCGCGCTTCTTCTGGATTCCGATCGCGCAGAAACGAATTGCTCGAGCCTGTGGTCAAGGGCACAAGCTCGGTGCCTTCGACCTGATACACATAGTGCCCGCCTATCATTGCCACTTGCTTGCGCTTGGTGATGAGCAGCATGTAGTATGCTTCGGTAAAGCGAATGAATCCAAGAACGCCCCAGAAGACGAACTTCTGTCGTAAGCCTCCTGTGGACTTGTTCCCCTCGAGTATGGTCTGCAGTACATCGTTCCGCTCCTTCCGGTCATACACCGTCTCATCCTCAAAAAGCGAGATCTGGCCAGGAGGGCTATTCCTGTCGATGCGCAGAAGCCTGGAATACTTTTCTGTGATATCTGAACCCGTAATCCAGTATCTGGAGTTGGTTTCGTACAAAATGAATTTGTGCATTCGATGAGGTCTAGAAAGCTCGTCTTTGACTTGCGCGGAGCGATGTGCCTTCATATGGTCGTCATTGTCGACGCAGACCTCTCCAGAAACTTCACGTGCAGTAGCGCCGATTCTGGGATAAAGAGGTGGATCTGCCAGAGACCGTGCCGACTCGCTGCTCCCTCTTCGATGCGGGTTCCCAGATTTCACGTATCGGAAACGCTCCTCATCGTCTGTGCTGTCTGTGTGATTGTGATTGAGCCTGCGCAGAGAATCGCTTCGGAAGCCTGCACGCGGCCTGGAAGCGGAAGGGCGGCGGTCTTGTCCTGGCGAGTATGACCTCGGGCGGCTGCCATAGTCACTGTCGCTGGGGCCAGCATCTACCGGCCCTTGGTCCATAATGGCCTATAGCAAGCTCGATGACAGCGCGCATTCATGCCTTGCCACGCACCATGATTCGCTTACCAGACTGCTGGTCGTATTTGTGCTGCTGTGACACCTAGCCCCGCCCAGCCACGTCAGTCTGCGACCACAATACTCACGTGTGCAGCTGTGGTATCCGAAAGCTGAGCAGCTTCCAAGTTGTGCTCGAGAGTCAGGACGTCTGTATCAATGTTGATGTAATGCATTAACAATGAAGAGGCAGTGAGGTTTGGAACCTTCGTCTCGGCAACGCGGGGCGGGCCAAACCTTCCGCTGCAACACACACACACACACACACAAGAACTGCAATGCAGAGACTATTCCCTCGTCCGATATTTCAGCTATACAATAAAGCAAAAATCCTTCGTAACCTGCTCGCCATCCACATTCTCCCCCAATTTCGCATGCCATTTACGTCTCCTTTCCCTATTCTCTCTGCTCAGGTAGATCCGCAACACCAACGCCAGTGCGCTGACCATGAACATTGCCCCTCCTCCCACCAGCATACCTTTCACAAAATATGGAGCGTCGATTTCTCGAAATACTCGTGTTCCAAGGATAGGTCCGCATTGCCCGATGTACTGCATGAGAGCCATGCTGTGATGATCAGCAAATGTTCTAGAACTTTGAAATTCTGGCTTTCTTACCCGGTGCCCTTGGCTTCGTCGGAGGGTTGGTTGTTGATGGTCCATGTGACGATGAGAGTCACGCATGAGAATAGACCCGCGCAGATGGGGAAGAAGGCGAGGTAGCGCAGGAGGTGTCGGACCTGGAGGACAAAGGTTAGCGAGATGTGATTCGAGGACATTGTGAGCAGTGTTTTTCGATTTGAGCTGGTACTGCCTGGGTGAGGTGGGAGTTCGCTTACGTGTGGTCCAGCAATGGCCAGAAATAGATATCCACTTGCAGCTAGCAGCGCATGGGCAATTAACGGGATGCTGCGGTTTCGATGCCGATCCGAGAGCCAAGCTGTGAGAAGGACGACGACGAACGCCGTGAGCATAGGAATTGCAGAGAGACCTTCCGCTGCCACTCGACTGTAGCCTGCGTCTTTCAAAATTACGGGCAGAAAGATAGGAACGCTGCCGAAGCCTACATTCACGCAGAAGAACATGCTGGCAGTGACGTATGCTTTCGGGTCGATTAGGGTCTGTTTGACTTGGTCTGCGGATCGTCAACAAGCGCATTCACATTGAAACTGTACATCTTCAGTCACTTACCCCATCTGAAGACTTGCTCATGTCGAGTAGCCAGTCCGCCCACTCTTGCATCAATGCGAGTCTCCTTACGCTTGCGGAGCCTAGCAATCTTCCGTTCTCGAGAATTGAGCCAGCGTGCTTGACCAGGCGAGTCAGGAAGCCAGTAATACGTCCAGACCGCCACAATGCATGCAGGAAAGCCTTCGACCAAGAAAATGAGCCTCCAGTTCGCTATAGGTAGCAAGTCGCCAAACTTGACAATGATCCAAGCCAAGCCGCTGGCAAAAGATGTCGCTAGAGGCGCTGCTGCGATGAAAATGCCCGTCCGGAAAGCCAGCTCCTCCCGCTTGTAGAAGAACGAGAGGTAGAATGGAATGCCCGTGAATGCTGCTTCGCCGATGCCAAGAAATATGCGCAGCACAATTAGAAATTTAAAGTTGGACACGAGTGATTGTAGGGATGCAATTATGCCCCATGCCGCTACGCAACAGCTGATGAAAACGTGTGGGCGAAAGAACTTGTAGCAGAGTGTCATCCACTCGAAAGCAATGTAGGCGATGTAGAAGGCGGTGATGAGCCATTGAAACTGGTCATCCGTTAACTTCAAGTCTGCGGACAAGCCTGCAACGTTCGCATTTCCTGCGTGTGAAATCAGTGCGTGTTCGAAATGCACTACTTTTCAGCAGCTGAGGCTGTGACAACGAAGCCAAGATTTTCTCTTCGCCCTTGAGCTGAATGCTATAGAATGGGAGGATGATGTACATACCAAGATTGCTTCGGTCGAGGAAAGACATCATATACAGAAATGCCACATATAATGCCATTTTCAGATCCAGCTTGCGAATGACAGCCTTCTCTTCGTCTGGCGTACATAGCTCAAAAGAATGAGCGCTTGAGGCTCTACTTGGTTGCCTACCTATGACTTATCAACTTCAGGGTCAACTCTCACAGCTCTCCTCATGCGAACGAGACAAGCATAGCAAGGCTATCACATTGACACGTGGGGCGCAAGCCGCTCTTTCCTCAGAGAATTATTCTTTGTCCCGTCTGGTCCACTTACCTTGCGCCAAAAGATCATTGTCGACATCATCATCGTCTTCCTTGTCCTCATCTTCGTCGCTCTTCTCAGCACCACCGGCAGCATCCTCACTGCCTTCGTATATCACCCGTCTGCCATGTCGCGCAACCTCTTGAAGCTCATATTCATTCGCAGTGTGTGTCGGGAGGTCGAAGGACTCTTTATCTGATGCGGGAGTGAGAACGCGGTCATTGGCCGGCTCACGATTCGTGATGGACATTATCGATTCAGCCCCATGTTAAGTCGTGTTACAACCCGGCCGCGTGCCCACAAACAAGCACAGCCTTACAGCATATCCGGGGTTCCGTCACACACTCCTCCCCGCTGTTCGCTTAGGGCGAGGGGTGAAGTGGCTGACGCAACCCCGGATAGTAGTGAAGCGAAGCAGCTTGATGATGAACGGAGGTTTTGGCAGGCTGCCGGTCTCTGCACGGATGGCGTTCGAGAGCTTCGAGCCGAGCCGACTGCTACTACAGCACTAATGTGCCGCCATGGCAGTCGGCGCCGTGTCTTGCGTCAGCCAGCCGAGAGAGCTGTGGAAATGGCTGCTGCCATGTCACTGTCCATAGCAGGCGACATGCCGTGATAGATGGAGATGGTCCAATCATCGCTTGCGGATATGATAATGGATAATGGCCGGCTCGTACAGCCAAGGCGAAGATGCAGCGGAGATCTACTGGAGTGCAGTAGAATAGGCGGGGGCGGGGGCGGAGCGGTGATATGAATGAGTGGCGTGTCGGTTGTCGATCCCCCCTCCCGCGAAGATGCATACCGTATTATAGAGGCAATGCCGAGGACATGTTTGCGAGGCCACACTTCCTCTGTACTATGCTGCATTGCATCCAAGGCCGGCTGCGAAACCTCAGCGATATCACGGTTGATCACACCGCAGCCAATTACTGCCTCATTCGCCCCATCGTCATCACCTCTGCCACTTGTCTCCGCTGTCTGGAGCATTTCCGTTGTCGACTGCGCCCGCACACGATGTCAGGGTCGCACAGGCCGGAATAAGACAAAGCAAGACTGCCACTCCACTCCACTGCGGCACTGCCTCGACCAGCCCACCACTTCGACTTCGAACAAGCATCGCGCACGGCGAGGAGGGCTACAATTCTCCAATCTCCATACAGTACTGTACGTTCAGCAGCTGCATCGGCATCGGCATAGTCGCGCTGGCACTCCGTTGCACCGCATTCCTCCGGCGCGACCATCACTGTCGACAGCAGCTAGCGTGGTGTTTTGGGAATTGGGAATTGAGTGCATGCTGCAGCTCCGCCCCTAAACCTACGAAGCACGTTCCCTGCTTCTCTGACATTTTCCCCCCGACGGCGCATCGCTATCGCAGCGCATCGCATCGCATTATTGCGTGCACGAGTGGCCGTGGCCGTGGCCGTGGCCGTGTCTCAGGCTCGACTCCAACGCGCATGCGCTGCAGCGAATTCGGTTCCGAGCGACGCGCCGTAAACGGCCTCCGGGCCAATGACTACGTCGTACCTGCCCGGTTATGACAACTCCTATGGCGCCTTCGACAATGCCGACATGTCGCCCACTGCGGCCCACCCCTCGATGACCCTGCCTCCCAACAACGTCGCGGGCCAAAAGCGCAAGACTCCGCCCAATCCGTCAGGCACGAAGCCGGTGAAGAAGGTCAAGAGGGTTGGTCCGCGTGAAGACACCAAACCTGCTGCACTGCCCAATGGCGACGGCGATAAGGAAGGCGAAGGCGCGTCCAAGCCGAAGCGAGTCAGGACAGGATGTCTGACCTGTCGAGAGCGCCATTTGAAGTGCGATGAGGGTATGCCAACATGCAATAATTGCAAGAAGAGCAATAGGCAATGTAAACGAGGTATTCGCCTCAACTTCATCGACACCTGGACAGACAGACCGCCAACGTATGTCACATCGTGGGGCACGTCTGAATGGAAGGTCGAGTTTATGGACGAGTCTCGCGAGATCGCAAGCGAGTATGTTGGCGGAGCACAGCGATACAAAAAGCTGGAGCAACAGGAATCGCAAGCAAACCGGCCATTGGATTCTGCGATTGCTTTCGAGTTCCCCCCCACTGCCGCACAGGTGGCCCCGATGGCTCAGGCTCAGGCTCAGGCTCAGACTCAGCATCAGGCTCAGCCTCTACCACCAATCCAAGGCATGCTTCCAGACACATATCCCGACCCCAATCCTGCTCAGTCCAACATGAACAACATGTTTGATCCTCACAGCAAACATCTGGAGCCGAATCACTTCCAGCATCAAGCTCCACCCAACTCTGGTTCCACCACCCACTCACATTTCAGCAATGACACAGGTGTGCATCCGGGTTCCGTCAACAGTTTCGCAACTTTTGATGCTGACACTCTAGATCCAGACAAGGATAAAAAGGAGTATCTCAACAATCAGGAAGAAACTCTATTTATGCAAGTCTTTGTGGAGGAGGTCGGTCTCTGGATGGACAGCATGGACTCTCAGAAGCACTTTTCTCGTCTCCTCCCCTTTCACTCCCTGTCGGAGCCGATGCTGCTGAATGCATTTCTTGCCTGTGGAGCCAGACATCTAACACTGGTGAACCCGGTCTATACGGAGGAGAAGGCTTTGCATTATTACGATACAGCGACGCGATATCTGCTGAAGAATCTTCAAAATCCAAATCGAGACACTGTGGTGTGCGCAACCACAGCCGTCATTCTGAATGTCTACGAGATCATGTCTGAGCGTGCACTTCAACGCATGAACCACATCGCTGGAGCCCGCGCCCTCATCAAGGAATGCGGGTGGAATGCCCGAGCTCAAGGCATCGGAGCGGCTTGTTTCTGGCTGAATGTGGGTCTGGAAGTGCTATCGTGTTTGCACTTCAATTGGCAGGTCGCGTGGGACCCAGACGAGTGGGGCGTAGATATGGACTTTTCGCGCGAGCTTCACAATGGACGCGAGGAAGTGTGGACTCACAGGATGCTGTACATCGTTGCCAAAGTGTGCAACTTCCGCGCGACAATGCCACGTACACAAGAGCCGGATGCTCGAGACCAGCAGGTGAAAATGCAGCAGAGACACGAACAGTGGAGTCGACTGAAGGCGATGTGCAGTGCGTGGAACGATGGCATTCCTAGGACGATGCATCCCATGGCGTACCTCTACCCGTACCAGACCAGCTCGAAGTCAGTCTTTCCAGAGGTCTGGCTCGTTAAGCGAAGCACCATCGTCGCTCGCCTTTTCTATCACACAGCTATGCTGTTGATGGCACAGATCCATCCTTACTATGCTTTGGACAACCCGGAGATGTTCGACATGCAGAAGCAACACTCGCAGATGATATGTGGAATTGTTGCACACGTCAAAGATCGGTAAGTGTAATTTTCGAATATCAAGCTCCCAAATACTGACCCGTGCACAGCGGCGTTGCTTCTGTTGCCATCCGCTCCTTGGCTCATGCTGCGGAGTGTCTAACTGACCGCAAAGAGCAAGAAGAAGTCTTGGCGGTCTTCGAGAGGATCAATAAGGAGACTGGCTGGAGGATAGGATTCGTGTATAAGGAGCTGAAGGAGAAATGGGGCTGGAATGAGGAGCCTTCTCCGCAGCAAATGGCCCAGACTCACACAGCTGCTAGACAAGCACGAGAAGCTCAGGAGGCACACCAAAGGCAGATGCAGGAGCAAGCTCAACGAGCACACTCGTTGTCGATGCAACAAAACTTCGACTTCAACCAGCAGCAGAGCATGGCCGTGATGCATCAGCAGACATCGCCAACGCAGACGATGCACCCAACACCGCCGCCACCACGGCCCCGTCAGGCCTCGCAGTCGCAACCAGCGAAGCAGCGCATACCTTCTGGAATACCTAATCCCCTTTATGCCAAGGCAGACTTCAACTTGCCACAGCACCCATACCAGAATTTCTACGTGGCACCAAACCAGGCCATGCAAACCAATGCGTTTGGCAACCCGCAGGGCCAACCACTATATTACAACTAGCATTTCACACACGCAAGTATACAAATGCCACCAGCGAGTGGCCGAGCGGACTAAGGATTGGGCTGGCAGCCCTTGGATGAACGAGCAGGGAAGCAAATGTTTACGAATTGTGATTGTATTATTAATACGCGGCTTGGATGGATCTCTTTGGCATGATAGAGAAGGGCGTTAACAGGACTTTCACTTCAGCCAGAGATACCCACTGTACTGTTTACGAAGGCAGGCATGGCGGGCCAGTCTTTTTTAGACATAATGGAGGTTTTGTGATGCTTTTTGGTGTATGAATAATTACAATGCCATTTTCCAAACGCTTGAATGCTGTAGAATAGTAGGGCTCGATCTTGACCGAGCCAGATTTGCCGAGGCATCTCTGTGCCCATCCTCGATGCAGATCCTCCACACAACCAGGTACCAACTACCCACCTCTGCCGCATGCTGCTTGTCCCTCAACCAGACGATCATCATCATTTGATTCTGTGTATGTCGCAGCATGGTAGGCTCATAGAATCGTCTCCTTGCACCTCAATCAGACTCCTCTCGGCACAAGGATGGTTTGGGCCCATTCTCCGGAACCAAGAATTCAACCCACCCTCCTACTGCCGGAACCATGTCTTCCTCCAACAACAGCGATGGCTTTGCAGACATTGCAATCGTCGGCGACACGCTCAAAATCGTCTCGGATAAAGAAGAAGAACTCCTCGAACCCTACGCCAAATTCCGAGAATCACCTCTCAACGCCCTCCAAGAACTCGGCCTCCACGTTCTGGGCACAGCATGGCGATCCTACGACAAGGTCATCGGACCCGACATCTTCTACTCCGGCTTCAGCGAAAACATGAAGAGCAAAGTCCTGAAGCAACCCATGCTTCAACAACGAATTCGAGATCTGGCGAAAAAGAGAGTGGAAGTCGAGTTACATGAAGGTCTTCTGGGCGCTACAGGTCTGCAGGGTGAAGAGGATTCCCAGAGATTCCGACGCGCTCAGAGGAGGAAAGAATTGGAGGAACAGCTGAAAGATGTCGCGGACGAATGGACGGATAATATGATTTGTAAAATGGAATCTCGGACGTTCATTCGTGGCGCGTATTATCTTGCCACGCAATTGATTACGCGAGCGTATCATCAGGGAATCCATGTTTCGAGTCAGGAGGTTTTGCATTTGAGGGAAGTCGCGAAAGAGGCGGAGAGGAAGAGACAGAGTATTGTGTTCCTGCCGTGTCACAGGAGTCATGTCGATTATGTCTCGTTGCAGTTGATATGTTATCGCTTGGGACTGGCTTTGCCGACGGTTGTTGCGGGGGATAATTTGAATTTTCCACTCGTCGGCCCTTTCTTGCAGCATGCTGGGGCGATGTGGATTCGCAGGAGTTTTGGTGATGATCAGTTGTACACGACTTTGGTGCAGAGTTATATCGACACGCTTCTGGAGAATGGGTTCAATTTTGAGTGTTTTGTCGAAGGCGGGAGGTCGAGGACGGGAAAGTTGTTGCAGCCGAAGTTTGGGATTCTGAGCTTTATACTGGACAGCGTGCTCAGTGGACGGGTAGAGGACGCTCTCATCTGTCCGGTGTCGACGCAGTATGATAAAGTTATCGAGGTGGATTCATACATCAGCGAGCTTTTGGGGCAGCCGAAGAAGAAGGAGGATCTCTCGCAGTTCTTGTCTGCGTCGAATGTTTTGTCGCTCAAGCTCGGACGGGTCGATGTCAGATTTCAGAAACCTTGGAGTTTGAGAGAGTTTATCAATGAGCAGAGGAGCCGGCAAAGTCTGAGCACTGAAGTCATGTATGATGCGGCCACGAAGCGACGACTACTGACAACTTTCGGGTACAGGGTTTTATCAGAAATCAACGATGTGTCCGTGGTGATGCCGACAGCTTTGGTTGGCACTGTCCTCCTGACCTTATCTGGAAGGAGTGTTGGCCGTAAAGAGCTCATGAAGCGAGTGATCTGGCTAAGTCTGCGTGTCAGAGCACAAGGCGGCCGTGTTGCTCATTTCGCAGAAGACACCGTCGAAGCAGTCGTTGACAAAGCTCTGGGTGTTCTGGGGCCGAACCTCGTTGGCAGAGTGGAAGATCTACCCGAAGAGATGTACTACGCCGAGGACCGCTTCCAGCTCAGCTTCTACAGAAACATGACCATCCATCTCTTCATCTCACAGGCCTTGGTGTGTGCAGCCATGTACACTGTCGTCAAGCTCGGCGGCGATTCACGAATATCATATCAACACCTCTACGACTATGTCTTCTTCCTCTCCCAACTCTTCAGAGAAGAATTCATCTTCCCCACCTCACCGCTCGAAGAGAATCTACAAACCACTCTCCAGGGCCTCGTCAAAGACAACGTCCTCACAACCATGCAAGACCACACCGGCAAGATCGCCTTCGTCACAATCAGCCCAGCCGAAAAAGACCTCGACATGGAAAACTTCGACTTCTACTGCTACCTCATCTGGCCCTTCATCGAAGCCTCCTGGCTCGGCGCCATCAGCCTCTTCATGCTCCGCCCCCCACCCACCCAATCCTCGACAGAATCCTGGCTCGACCTGAAAACAGTCCAAGACAAAGCCCAACTCCTCGGCAAAACCTTATACCACCGCGGCGACCTGGGCTACTACGAAGCCGTCAACAAAGAAGCGCTGAAAAACGCTTTCGCTCGTTTCGAGGAAGAAGGGATTTTGATCGTCACCCGTCCTACCAAGGTTCAGAATTCTCCTCAACGCGTGAGGTTGGATCCCGAGTGGTTGCCGGCTGAGGGGGTAGAGACTAAGGGGAGGCTGTGGGGGTTTGTTGAGAGGATTAATCTTTGTCGTCGTGATTATCGGGGGAAGAAGGAGGGGGGGAGTGTTAGTAGGAGGGTTCTCGGAGTTGTGGGGTTGATTGGTATGGGGCTTTGGGAGACTGCGGCTGGGGAGGGGGTTGGGGAGAGTACTAGGAGGAGTAGGAGGAGGAGGTTAGGGGTGGGGGGAAGGGAGAAGTTGTGAAGTAATTAATAGATAGATAAATGGATAAATGTGAGCACATTAGCGGAAATTGTTGCTTGTTCCTAAGACAGGATAATCTTTAGAATATGTATGCTAGTCGCCATGCGATACTGTTCCAAGCGATCGGTACTATGATCCAAGGGTCTGATGGTTCGCACGTTCTCAGACTGGCAGGGGGTTCAGTCGCTAAAACTTAGTGCTATTCTCAGCCGAAAGCTTCAATTTGCTAGACGATGCTACGGTATAGACTTCTTCGCGTCAATAATTGCTTCTATATACAACAACGTCGCTATCGGAGCTCTGCACCATAGGGATACCTACCGGAGCCCTGCCCAAGGCTCGCTGTATACAACTCAGTGCCCCCTCGCCCACACCCACACCCACACCCACACCCCCTCGCAAATGTCCCGCAAGACATGCACTCCGCGAAGAATCGTCTTCGTGCATCCAGACCTGGGCATTGGAGGCGCCGAGCGCTTGGTGATCGATGCAGCAGTCGGCCTGCAGAACTTGGGGCACCATGTCACCATCTTAACGTCCTACTGCGATCCGGGACACTGCTTTGAGGAGGCAAGAGACGGTATGTTGTGATACAGAGCATTTCATGCCATGCTGCGGCCGAGGATGCTACGAGGACAAGGCTGAGACACAACCCAAGGCACGCTTGACGTACGAGTTCGTGGAGATGCAATGTTTCCTCCTTCTCTTGGCGGACGCTTCAGCATCTTGTGTGCAATCCTTCGACAGCTGTCGCTCGTGGCAAGCACAGCACTCGCGTCCTCGGAGCTCAAGCAGTTGGAGCCGGATGTCATCATCGTTGACCAGCTCAGCGCCTGCATACCCTTCTTCCGCCTGCTTTACCCGAGAGCGAAGATTCTGTTCTACGGTCACTACCCCGATCTGCGACTGGTCAAGGATGAACCCGGCCTACGCAAGCATGTGAAGCGATTATACCGCATTCCTTTCGATGCCATCGAAGGATGGAGCACGGGTTGTTCCGACAGCATTGTAGTCAACAGCAAGTATACGAGAAGTGTCTTCAGATCTGCTTTCCCGGCTATGAAGGCGCGCGATCTAAAGGTCGTTTACCCATGCGTCGATACCAGCCAAAATGCGCCAACTGACAGCGCATCCGACATCTGGCCAACCAAAACACTTCTTCTCAGCATCAATCGCTTCGAGGGCAAAAAGAACTTGGATCTTGCCATCAAAGCATACGCGGGACTGTCGCCTTCCGAGCGAAGCAAAGCGAAACTCGTCATCGCTGGGGGCTACGATCCGCGCAATGCCGAGAATGCGCAATGTCATAAACAGCTCCAAGAGCTTTCAGATTCACTGAAATTGACGCATGCAACATTCAGACCGAAAGATACAGCATTGACAGATCTTGCTGCCGCTGATGTGGACCTACTGTTCCTCCTTTCTATACCAAATGAATGGAAGACGCGGCTTCTGCAAACCGCTGGACTCTTGGTGTACACCCCCACCAATGAGCACTTTGGCATCGTGCCGCTGGAAGCGATGCTCGCCGGAGTGCCCGTGCTGGCAACCAACACTGGAGGACCTCTGGAAACCATATATCACGATCGCACTGGCTGGCTTTGCAGGCCTGATAAGGTCGAAGAATGGACCGCGGTGATGCGCAAGCCATTGATACCAGCAAGTGCCGACAGACTCAAAAAGATGGGCGAAAGCGGACGATCGCGTGTATTAGCGGAGTTCAGTCAGACTAAGATGGCCCAGGCATTCGACCAGGAAGTTGAGCAACTAGCACGAAGCACAGCGCCGCGGCCAAAGATGACGCCGGACTGGGTTCTCTTTGCACTTCTCACCGCTGTGATGGCTGTCGTCGTAGGCTACGCCATGATGAGACTCACGCTGTTCTTGCTGCCCGACCCAAGCACTGGCAGACAACTGGCCGACATGGCGCAGACCACCGCTCGACTAGAGCTTTGAGTACACATGCAATTCGCCGTTACATTTGGGATCTCCATGACCCATGGGAGCAACAATGATGCGAAAACAGCCGGCCAAGTGCTGGTCACTGGCGGGAATACTTCGCTTGGAGCCAGTGTCTTGCGGGGCTGCATTTTAAGCTCAGGGCAAACCACATGGTTCGTAAGTGCCGTCGGCTGTCGCCACCGACACATGACAGCACGAGGCAAGGAAGTCTATTTGCACAGACCTCTTCGACAGCAGTTTGCCTGACGGGCGAGTCATCTTTCTTCGGACAAAGACCTGCCGAATGCCTTGGACGACTTTCAAACTGCCGCTCGCCAAGCTCACGAGAAGCACCAGCCACTCGAGATGTTGCTAAACGATTTTCTACTGGCGCATTGCAGCTTCAAAGCCATGAGTCTTGCAAGCATGCACCTGATATGAGACCCGGAGCTGTTCATCGCTTGCTTGATACACCTCCGAGCATGAAGCTTTGGCCATATTCTGCAAACTGTTGCTGCCACGTTCCTGCACTGTTGCGCATGCTCGTCACAATCATGAAAGCCAAAGTCCACCCCGAAAGTCCTTCTCGATCTGGGAACAAGTCTCGAGAAGTGATGCTCCGCATGTTCTGTCAGGTCGTCATTCATTGCTAGGAGCCGATAACACTCACCTCGTAGCTTTACTAATATCTAGAATGCCTCCAACATTCGTCTCGACATCCTTTCTGCATCATGGGTCAATTTGCTTTCTTTCTGCTTGCGGTAGCGAGTATCGCTCAGATTACTACAGGATCTCCGACTCTACGGCACATATCTCGTGAGGCAGATGCCGCTGCGGGACTTGAAATTGCACAACATGTGCTCGCGCTGCGACAAATTTCCGGAACTGCTCCAAGCTCAAGATGTACTTGGAACCAAAGTCACAGGGGCGGAAACCCATCACTGACATCTGTATTAGTATTATCTGTTGAGCGCCAAACGCAAATCTCGGGAGCATCGCCTGCAGCGTTGAAGTCTCGTTTGCTCGGAGCTGGATATGGCGTGGACATAAAGTTCGGCCGTGAGGACCACACGCTCATCTTTGACACTGGTTCAAGCGACATGTGGCTCGTGGCGAAAGGGTTTGTGTGCGTTGGTCCAGATAAGAAGCGTTTGTAAGTCGTGGCTGCCACACTCGATGCCCCTCCTTGCCAGGAAACCCAATCTAGAGCTTCACTTGAGAGTTCGAGCAGCTGACATCATGGGTTGGCTTTGCTTAGACCTGCCTACATATGTAGCATAGGGCAGACATGCGACTCCGGATTCAGCGGTGGAACGATACCCAATGTTAACTTTAACCTCACATATGGCAATGGCGAATTTGTGCTTGGTTCACTGGGCTATGAGACAGTCACTGTTGGCGGTGTTACTGTGCCCATGCAAGAGGCTGCACTCGTGAACTGTGGATTCTGGATGGGCGACAACTCGACCAGTGGCTTGATGGGCTGGGCCTTCCCCGCGTTGACCAGCGAATATCCTGGCACTGATCCCTCGAAAGATAATCGGAAGATCACCGGAGTGAAGAACTACAACCCATTCATCTTCAATGCCGTCGAACAAGCGGGAGTGAAGCCCATGTTCGGATATGCCTTTTTAAAGAGGACGGAATCGCAAGACTCCCAAGCTGCCGGCCAGCTCGCTATCGGTGGAGTGCCCAACGTGGCACATGGGCCATGGACAAGCACACCGATA
>NW_006921540.1:116685-179101 GCF_000340215.1 Pseudocercospora fijiensis CIRAD86 | reverse complement strand
GCAAAAGAGACTTACATCGTTCCCAGCGAGAAGACTTCTCATTCAAGCTTTACTGCGAACGACGAAACCCAAGTTCTCCAGCCCCGTCAACATAGATTGCATGACCCAAGCGTCTCATTCGAAGAGTATCTCCATTACGCCAAACTCACGCGAGCCGAGGAGGACCAGGCAGCTCGTCGAGGTGTTCAAACAGGCAAGGCCAGAAAAATCACAGAAGGTTATTCAGCTCAAAGACCGATGATGTCGTCCCTGCTATCGAAGAGAAGACAGTAACCGCAACCATAACCGAGAATAGCCAGCTTGAAATCACGAATGACGAGTGGATCAATGCCTCACGAGCCCTCCGTACCGCCACCTGGGGAGCATGCTTTTATCTCATCACCACCGACATCCTAGGCCCCTAGGGCCCCCCATTCGCTTTCGCCACCACTGGCTGGGGTCCAGGTACAGTCCTCTACACAGTCTTTGGCGCTTTGGCCTACTACAGCGGATGGCTCTTGTGGGAAGTGTTCCTCGCACTCGACTCCTACCCGTACCCTTTACGCTCATACTCAGATCTTGCGTTTCGAATCTATAGTACCTGGGCTCGACACTGCTGCAATTTCCTCCAAGCGCTGCAGCGGATTTGTAACATCGGGTTGATTATCATTGGTAACGGGCAAGGTTTATCTCAGGTTGCGAAATTTCGACTCTGTTTTGCGATTTGTTGCTTGGTTTGGACTGTTGCTGGGATTCTGCTTGGACGGGTTCGTACTTTGAAGAGGTATGGCATTTTCGCTAGTGCGGCGATATGGCTTAGTGTCTCTGTGGCGTTTGTGACTATGGCGGTGGCTGCAAGCTCTGCATCGAACTATGTAGGAGCTCAACAGGCTTCGGCTGGATCAGCGTTGACTGCACCTGGTGGGAGTCTCGTGGCTCAGCTTCAGGACGGAACGTATCCTAAAATCCAGCATAGTGCCGGTCTCCCGAACTCTGGCAGTTTCATTGGATCAATCAATGGCTTCATGCAAGCAGTGTATGCCTACGGCGGCGCTATGATTTTCTGCGAACTCATAGCAGAAATGAAACGACCTCGCGACTTCCTCAAAGCTCTCACTTTGGCGAGCGCCTTTATCTGGTTCGTTTACATGTTCTTTGGACTCTTCATGTATGCCTATTAAGGACAATACGTCATACAAACTGCAATGCAAGGCCTCTCGCCTTATATATAGCAAACTGTTAGGAATGTGCTTTCGATGATCTCCTCGGTGATCTGCGCTGGCTTGTATGGGAATATTGGGGTTGTTATCGCCCGTTCGTATTTGATCAAATCTCGATTTGTTTGACCAAAATTGCCTTGTTTCTTAGCCAAATTTGATCAAATTGGCTTACCTTTATTAGACTCGTGCTTTTGATCAAACAAGGCCAATTTGGTCTAGTTTCAGGTGTTGTTTAGTTAGGTTTATATATGTAAACCGGATTGTAAGATAAAGCTGCTAAGCTTAGGAAAGCGGATCCTTACTAAATCTAATCTGCTATTATAATACAACTACGTATTAGTATTATTATACCGGAGTAACAATAGCGACTATCTTCGCACTTAATCGAGTCGTTTCCGGTATTTAGAGTAATATAAGGATGTATTATTATACAGCTATAGCTTCTAAAAGCAAATAGCTAGAATCTAGTTTCCTAATCTAGTTCCCTACTAACAATACTAACTTTTACTAAAAATGTCTTCTAACGCGACTACTAACCCTTCCTTTCGCCTAATATCGCCTACGGCTATACAATTAAACCTCTAACTGCAACGTAATATACCTATACGACCTTTAGTAGTACTACTAGCGATTCCGACCGTTATAGTACCTAGTTTCGATAGCTAGGATGCCGAATAGCGCGTTAATCCGTTCCCTCTATTAGCGTACGTCGCGTTTAACGAATACCTTAAAGAGAAGAAGTAGAAGGGCTACGATAAGATGCTAATAACTCGAGAGCGCTATTTTCGTATTATTTAATAAGTAATAGTCGATAATAAGACGCTTAGCCGCCTCGGATATACTACACTTAGCAAAGCCGATTATAACGAGAAGATTTAGGCTTTATACCGCTTCCGGTAGAATAAGGAAGACTAGCGCCTATATACAATTAAGAAGAAGGGCGGCAATAAGAAGGTTATCTAAGAGTACGAAATATTTTACGTTCTTACTACTAAACACTATTAGACCCCGTAGTAGTTCGGTTTCCGAACTACTAAACGTGTATAGTTTGGTTTCTTAGCAGCGAACTAGCTCCCTAGTTCCGGTTTGGTTTTTTCGAACTATATAGATTCCTAGTTTGAACTAGAGACTATATTAGTTTTACTATAAGGATACTCTTATTCGACTGCCGGCTACGATTGCCGGCTATAATAGTAACTCTATTATATTTACTACGCTCTTTTACCGTTACTAGGGCGTAGTTGCCGTTGCTAGGGCGTAGTTGCCGTTACTAGGGCGTAGTTTTGCTATAAGGATACTCTTATTCGACTGCCGGCTACGATTGCCGGCTATAATAGTTACTAGGTTGTATTTACTACGCTTTATTACCGTTACTAGGGCGTAGTTGCCGTTGCTAGGGCGTAGTTGCTGTTACTAGGGCGTAGTTGCTATTACCGGGGCGTAGTTGCCGTAGTTGCGAAAGCTTACCTATATAACGTTACGTAGGCGGCAACAATTAGGGCTTCGCGATATTCTTATACTTTTAACTTCTTCCTCTATACCTATACCGACAACAACTACTATACGCTACGCCCCCGCCTCTTTCCCTTATAATAGTAAGAGAGAAGCGCGCCGCGCGCTAAATAGAAGATAGAACTAAAGACCGCGAGTTTGTTTTACCTAAGCGTCTAACTAAAAAGCGTAAGACTAAAGAAGAGTACTCTACGAAGAAGAATTCCGTACGAGACCGCGAGAGAAAGGATAAGATAGATAAGGATAAAAGAGCTAAGGATAAGAGAAGAAAGGCGCGGAATAAGGCATTCTATCGATAGCTAGCGCCTATAGAAAAAAGTAAAGGTTAGAATAAGAAGACAACCTAAGAGAAGGCTAAGAGGAGGAAAGAATTGCGGCTAGTTTTCGAGCGTAAAGTTCTAGTAGCGTAAGTTAATCTAGCTAGCGGCCGTAGCTAGCAGCTATAGCCGGTAGCCGTAGCCGGCAGCTATAGCCGGTATATTTTTCTTTAACACGTTAACTAATAGCATTTAGACCTATAGCCGCTACCTCTATCGATACGACTAATAGTAACGGAGATATTTAGATAGCCGAGAACAATAATACTAGAGTTTAGGATGCCGCGATAGAGCTTAATACTACGAATAAAGGAACTGAAAAAAGCGAGGAGATACTATATGTCGATCTAGTAATAGGTGTAGTCTTAGGGCCTAACGCTATAGACGATAAGCGCTAGGAGTAGATCGAGCACAGTTAAAGAGACGAGATACTAGTAAAGGGCTAAGGCATAAGTCCTATTAATCTAGAAAATTATAGTTAAAGCTACTACGAAAAGCTAGTAAGGATTGGAATCGAGACTAGTCGTCTTTATATCCTCGATATAGAGTAGAAGTTTCTTTATTAGTATTAGAGCGAAGCCTTTACGTCTATAAAGGCAAAGTAGCTTACGATTAATGCGATTAGGGCTAGGTATCTAGGGACGGTAGAAGTGTTACTATAGGAGGAAGGGGTATAGGTAATTATTCTATACTCGGTATATATAGCCGGCGTTCGTAGCCGGCAGATACTAATAGTTAAATAGAAAGCGTTTCTCGAAGGCAGAGTGCTACTGCTATATAAAATCTTTACTAAGGCAGAGAGGGCTTATATCCGGAATCTAAGCTACTAGTAGGATAGGTTAGCGTTGGAATTCTCTAAATCTCTATATAAGCCTCCGAAGGATTACCTATTTTAGCGATACGGCTTTATCTCGACTACTCCGTAGGTACCCGAAGAAGCTCGAGCGCTCTTTAAGGTCTTTACTAAGAAGCGGAAGGAGTTCGAGGATTAGGATTAGTTAATAGAGCTATTAGTTAGTCTTAGGTTTCGTAGTTAGACTCGGCCTAAGCATTTGCTTATCGAGTGTCTTATACCGAAAGAGGATAGATTAAGACTAAAAACGAGCTTAGATTCGTTAGGTATAGTAGCTCGGTTCCGTTAGTAGGAGAGAGCCGCCGTATAGAAGGCGAAATTTAGGTAGTTAGGGTAGCTAGGAAAGAAATTCTAGTAGTTAGGCTAGCTAGGGTAGCTAGGAAAAAAAAATCTAGTAGTTAGGTAGCTAGGAAACAAAAAAAAAGGTAGCTAGCTATTTACTGCCTAGCTATTCCTAACGATACGATACTATAAAAGAAAGGGTGTTTCCCTATAGCTACTAGTATATATCTACTACTCCTAAGTCCTTACCTTACCGTACGAAACCTTAAAACATACCGACCGATATTGTATATATACTAGGAGCTATACTAGGAAGGGTAATAACGAGACGATAGTCGAAACAGTCTAGTATACGAGCGAGATTGCGATAACGTCGAGAGGAGGTCGTATACTTATCTTCGAGCCTATCGAGTCCCGGACGACGATTAGGGCTAGATTTATCCTCTCCGAATCCTAGTAGTAGGAATTTATTATAGGGTACTACTACCTAGTCCTTACCTTTACAGAGTCTAAGTAGAAGGTTGTTCGGAGATATAAGAATATCGAGCATTAACCCGGAAATCTTCGAAAAGGCTAGCTAGGCGTATCTTTAGAAACCCGAGTATATAGAGCAGTTCAATTAATAGGTCTATAAGATATAGTTCCCTTTATACTTACGTTCGAAGGAGTATAAACTCCGGAAGTACTCGATGCGATAGGGGAGTAAGGAGCGAACGGACATATTCTAGAAGTTCTTTATAGGGGGGGCATTGTACTATTATACGACTTCTCGACTTAAAGGTTAACTAGTAATTGTCTATAACTTCTACGGTTTAATCTTAAAACACCCGAAACTAGGGGATAGGAACTTATCGCCTACGAACTATCTCTATTCTAAACGGTATCGGGAATCTTAAGGAGAGAGGAGAGTTAATATAGATACAGCGTTCTAGAAAGAGGTATGTCTTCTAAAATGCCGGCTATAGCTGCCGGCTATAGCTGCCGGCTATAGATTCCGGCTACCTAAATCAACCGTAGAGATCTAGCTAATTATTATAGGCTACGCTTAAGGAAGCTCTAGGATTAAAGGCTACCGATTTCTCCCCCGAAGACTTTAAGCAACTAGTAAACGAAATACTAGCTATAAACGGTCTTCCGGAAGACTTCTACGAAAGGGAGTCTATATAGAAGATATACCTATATCTTATAAACTACTCTCCCCTATTTCTCGGCGCGACAACCTAGCGTATTATATTCGAAAAGAACAAAGAGGCTGCGTTAGACAACATTCGGGAGATCCTCCGTAATACTCGCCGAGTAGCTATTACTATCGATAGCTAGTTAAGCCGGACTATAAGAGCCTCCTTCCTCTCGATTATACTATACTTTATTAATTCGGATTAGAAACTCTAGGAACTTATAATCGGATTCCCTAAAATTCTAGGTTCCTATACTAGTAAGGATATAGCGAAGCTTATCTATACGGCAATAGATAGGGTTAGCGTAATAACGAAACTAATCTCGATTACTACGGACAACGCTAGTAATAATCGAACATTATATAAGGCGTTATATATACAATTTACTCGTATATGTCTTTGAAATTACTAATTATATCGATAGGGTCGAGTACGTAGAGGAGATTACAAGGTCTACAATCTAGCTTAATCTTCCGAATATTAAGCTCGCTACGATTCCGGATACGTACGACAATACGCACGATAATAACGATAAGAGGAGCCTATTAATAGCCCTAGCCCTATTAAATCGGAGCCGACGTCGTTACTAGTTATATCCCTATAGAAGTTTCCCTACCTCGCTTATATAGTTCAAATCGCGATCCGAGCCCTCTTTAAGACGCTTAAAATTGCACTATTAAACGACGACTAATAGAAGATCCTAGATAAGGATAAAGCAAAGTCGAAAGTCGAGAAACTTATTATAGCAATAAAACGGGATAAGGTAGAGAGCCTCGCTCTCGTTTTGTATAAGGTATAACTTTTGTCCGTAGCCGGTACCTATAGCCGGCAACCTAGTATAGTTCTAACTCTTTTTCTCTAGCTTCGTCGTCTAGCAATATATACGAACTCGAGCTTATAGAGATATAACCGATTCGAGGCTATTTAAAAGAACCTAATCGAGCGCCCTAAAACCGATGCCTAGAATATCGTATAGAATAAGCGATAGTAAAAGCGGCCTCCTTAGCGCCTACTCCGTTTTACCTAAGACGTTAAGACCCGGTTCGATTCGACTTTCTATATAGTTACGAGGGGATATACTTTACGTACCGCTCTCGAGATCTATTAGAGTTCCGAGGGTATTAAGTAGCTCGGCCTTACCGCTACCGAATAGCGCTAAGTAGAGTATCTCGTCGATATTAGTAAGCATTACGCGAAGGTTACTACTACGATTAGAAGAACCCGAGGACCGACGATCTACCTTATCTTTATATACTATAACTAGCTCTTTAACGAGCTCGAGGAAACCGTAGCTAAGCTAGCTAAGAAGAGCGTTCCCTAGAAAGTAGCTATAGCGAAAGCTATAGACACCTCCTATACTAAGTTGTATAAATATTATAGTACTACCTTTAACTCGTTCGGGGATATCTATAGCGTTGCGTGCTTACTTAACCCGGTAGAAAAGGATATATACTAGTAGAGGCCGGAATAGAAGGCGGACGAGGTATAGCCGAAGTATTACTAGACTATTCTAGAAAAGATATTCTACGAGCGTCGGAAAGAAACTAGTCTAAATATAGCTCCTATAAAGAAAAAGAAGGTTTAGAAGGCTCCGATATTATACCTGTTTCGTAGGTAGGAAGTAGAGGCAGAAGAGGAAGCAACTACTAAAGTAAATAAAGAAGAGTTCGATCTCTATCGGCGCGCGAGTAAGTATAAACCCGTAGGCTCGGAAAGAGGGCTAATAATCTCTAGATCTTACCGGTCTTCTAGACGAATTCGGAGACGATATTCTCGCTATATAGTAGCGGTTAGAGCCTAAGTTTCTAACGATAGCGTCGGTCGCTCGGGACGTCCTCGCTATCCCGAGCGTAGGTATAGGCTATAAGAGGTCTTTTAGTATCGCTCGTTACTAGGGCCGCTTTAATCGAATATACTCGCCTACTACCTTCGAATCTATTATAGTATTCCGATACTATCTCCTCTACTAGAATCGCTAAGGCAGGTTACTAAAGATTATACTAAAGGAGTTAATCGAAGAATTAGAAAACCTTAAGATCGAAGAAACCTAGGAGCGCGAAGAGAATACGAAATTTAGTCTAAGCGAAACCCTAATTAGCGATAACGAAGAGGAGGAGGGCGGAGGTAGAAGGCGATACCGGGTCGAGAAGCGGAAACGTATATAGGCTTAGAGCAGCTTTAAGGAGACGAAGCGTTTATATATAAGGTAATATAGCCGGCGTATATAGCCGGTATATGTCCGAAATGTGTTTCGAATTCCTAGGACCTAAACAGACTAGTTGCTATAGCAACCGACCCCGCTTACCTACGGACTATTTCTAATTCTCTGTTCGCTCTTCCTCTCCTTCTTCCCTTTCCCTATATTCTTAAAAACAAATATACCTTAAGGATTCGGCTCTTCGGGCCTTCCTAAGCCGGCTACCTCCCCTTCCTTAAGCTACTATCCTTTATTCGAATCTAACGATAACCTACTAAGGCGGTTTAATAGAAGACTATTTGTTCTAGAAGGCAAGAAGCATTAATATCTCCTTACGATTATATACTTATTAATTTTCTAGGTCCTACCGATATACCCTCGTCGCCTAAACGCGTAGATAAATATCTTTAGAGGCTAAAGGGCAAGGGTAAAGTAAGCTAAGTATAGGGAGACCGTAGCGAGAACGAGATATCGGAAGAGTAAGGCTCTCCGTAGTATATACGAAGGAAGGGGGTTCCTCGGAAAACAGTACCGAAAAACAAGAAGGCTATAGGTAGATAGGAGAAGGCTAAAAAGAGTAGGCGGACGAAGACTATTACGAAGAAAAGTTATCTTTCTATTAAAAGAAAGAGAATAAGGCAGGACTCGACGATAAAGAAGCGGCACTTTAAACTAGGTACTATTGCCCTTCGCTAGATCCGGCTTTTCTAAAACAAAAGAGGGACCGAGCTTTTAATCCCTAAGACTCCCTTCTAGCGACTCGTCCGAGAAATTATATTAGATTTTCGGTCTAGTATACGATTTACGGCTAAGGCGATTAGTACTCTTTAGAAAGCTACGGAGGCATTTCTCGTAACCGAGCTTAAGCTTTTAAACCTCCTTACTATCTATACGAAGCGGGTTACTCTTTAAAATAAAGATATATAGCTTCTAGCTAAAATTCGGCGTCGGTTTATAGCGGATTAGTTGGAAATTGTATTCAGTCGTTAGATTAACCTAGGAGGAGGCCCATTTTCGCATCCTTTTACCGGCTATAGGTGCCGGCTACATTTCTAATTTTATCTCCGCGCCGTCCCTAAATCTAAGGTACGAAGTAGAAACCTAGCGCTCTATATTTACCCGGCTATTATAGAGACGAGCTACATTTAGATTAGTTTCTTCGTATATCGCGACCTAGCGGGTAGTAAGCGAAAGGGCGATAGAACGTTTATAATACGTCTCTATTTAGACCTAAAATACAAAGGTCCTAAGGAGCCCTAGTATCCTAACTATAAGGAGATTCTTTAGTATTAGCACTTTAATCCTCTATACTACGAGGCAGATAGCAAGCCTACGAGAGAGAAACTTTAACGAGAAATTCTCTATAATACGTAGCGCTATTATATAGCTATAGATACGTACTAAGTCCGGCAACTCGAAGAAGAATTGAGATAGCGTATTAGCGACCGAGGAAGAGATCGATAGTATACTAGTAGAGTCGAGGTCTTATAAGCGAAGCATAAGATAATATAGGCTCTTAGTCGTATAGAGTAACGTACTATATAAATAACTAGGCGTGCTACTCTTATTTACTTACGACCTATATCCTAGGATACTCTTCTCGTACTTTTTATACTCTTTTCTAATACCTTACCTATAAGCGCTCCGCGATAACCGAGTAAATATAAGCTATAGGGTTTCCGCTCGGTACCTTAGCCTCCGAGATAGGGCGGAGTTGAATTTAGAGCGATAGCCGGCACTCGTAGCCGGTATATAGAGACGGTAGTAGGCCTTTTCCTGCTAAATAACTAGCTTGTTTAGTATAGCCTACCTAATATTTCTTATATTTACTAGCAATAGGCCTAGGTTACTTATAAGATTACTATAGCTAGTAAAGGCATTACTAAAGAATATCTATACTATAGTAGGATACTATTATTACGCCGGCTATTTATTAAAAGGAGGCTTTCGCCTATTACTATACCGGCTATATATGCCGGCTATATTTCAAAGTCTACCGTACCTGCCTTTTTTAGCCGTACCTGCCTTTTTTAGCCGTGCCTGCCTTCTTTCCTTACTCTAACGTTACTATAATATAGGCTTGCGCGAAGCTTACTCTATTGCCTAGCGATACCGCGACACTACCGCTATATTTAACCTTCGCATCGATACCTATACCTCTACGCTCTATATCTACTACCTCCGTAATACCCTCGCTCTACGCGCGCCTTCGTATATCTTCGTAACGTACTTTTTTCCTCAATTCGACGACTTTTATAATAGCGAGTCTGCTTAACTAAGTTACGACGCCTCGCAAGAAGGGACCTAGTCCTTCTACGGGTCGTAATAAGACCGGAAATAGTAGAACGAGTATAGTATATTAACGTAAGAGGGCTGCTACTACTACCGCTAGCTCCGGTGCTAGAAAGGGCGTCGCGAGCAAGGCTCCGCGTAAGACAACGGCGGGTAAGGCTCTACGCAAGACGATAACTAGCGCTTCTACTACTAGTAGCAATCGTACGAAGCGTCGATAGCGCCTAGGAAGTAAGTCCTATTTATAGCCGGCAGCGTAGCCGGCATTCTTACTGTCTTTTTACTAATCCTTCTTTAGCCGTAGCCCTCCGTTAGATTCGGCAGTATTAGAAGAGTTCTAAGCTCCTAATCTGCAAAGCTCCTTTCTAACGACTTATTCGCGAAATTACCTAGGATTATAGAACGGACCTTCGCTTCTAAGCCTCCGCGATAGGCGCCCTTTAAGAGGCTATAGAAGCCTACCTAGTTCGTATCTTCGAATATATATTTCTCTTCTACCTCTTTTCGGACTATACTAATACTATTTTAGCGGTTAACCTTATAGCTATCTACGCGAAGCGTATAACGATTATAGACAAGGATTTCAAAGCACTCGATTAGATTCTAAAAGGCTAGAATGTCTATATTCGAGACGGTACTAGGTAGGATGGATGTTCTAGTAGGAAGGATGTTCGTAGTATTATCTATAAGCTTTTCTATATACGAAATGAGCCGCTGTTATACGGCGCTATATACCGCGCTCTAAATACTCTCTAAGCATATATATACAGTATAGTATACTTTATTAGCCGTACGGAATAGAAGTCTTCGAAAATCTCGTTAGTACTAAGGAGTTAAAAGGCCGGCTACGCTGCCGGCTACGCTGCCGGCTACGCTACTAGGTCTTACAAAGAACTAAAAGAAGATAGACATTCTAGTTAATTTGTATTAGTTTAGATTTTTAGAAAAAGAAAACAAGGAAAAAAGGAAGAAGATTAAAGAACCTAATACTTATAGTTATAGGCATTATCCCTGTTCTCTAGACTATATTATATACCTACTTTCGCAACTCTACCTAATACTCCTGCTAAATATCCTTATACTCTACCTACTAGAAATTCAACTAGGTACCTAGACCTACAGCTACCTCTACATCTTTTACTATCTTCTATAGGTTGAAGGACTCCTCTATAGTAGCCTCTACTTCCTTATATAATACGAAGTTACTGCCTGCCCTATCCTTAATATCTACTAAATAACCTAGAGTTCTAAGAAACGAACTAGTATTCGGCCGTAGTATAGCGAGTAACTAGTAGAACGCCCTATAGAGCTGCCTTATAGCTGTTTCGTATATAGTGCCGATATCGAGGGAGGAGCTATCCTAGTACTTAATATTAGAGTATAGTTTAGTAGGAAAGTGTATAAACTTCTTACGGAGAGCTTCGACGGAAATCGATGAGTTCTACCTAGATCTAGATAAAGACATTCTACTAAGCAGTTAGGGAATTGAACCGTAAACGAAAGGATAAAATTCATACCTAAGGAGTACAGTTTCCGAACTGAACTATAATGCCTTATATGTGTGTGTGTATGCTTTTAATTAGTTAGTGCCCTTAGCTAATTGTCTATAGATTTGAGGTTATATAAGTACCTTTATACAACTACGTAGCCTAAGTAGGATTCGAAAATTCTATAAGTACTAAGGACTAAAAATGCCGGCTACGCTGCCGGCTATACTGCTAAGTCTTACAAAGGGCTTGCTTAAAGCTACGTATACATTCGTATACTTCTTAAAAACCGATAAATTATATAGTTCGAACTAGCTACTTATATAGTTGCTTAGCAAACCAACCTAAACTAAACTAGAGTTTCGGCTTAGCAAACTAAACCAAACCAACCCGAACTACTACGGGGTCTAAACACTATGCTTTCGGACACGTACGCCGCGGCGCAATATCGTACCTTATAAACGAGAAATTCTACGGCATAACGAAGAAGGACATTATCGAGGTCCTAAAGTACTACTAGGTATATAGATTAGTTAATTGTCGCCCTACTATACCGAAGAGCGACCCTCTATAATATATTATAGTAGAAAAGACGCTCTCTCGAGTCTAGATAGATTTAGTACGTATTTAGTAGAAACAATTCAACAACCGCCTACTAACTTCTATAGATTAACTTCTTAAACGACCTAGATAGCCCTTATCTATACCTCCTTTACGTAAAGGACTATAAGTCTAAATTCTGCCGTATCTACGCCCTTACCTCGAAGGAAAGCGCCGAGATTGCCTTCTACATTTAGGACTTCGCCTACTTCGTTAGTATTGCGGCACTATATTAAATAGACAATAGCAAAGAATTTAAGGGGGTTGTCGAGAAGTTGCTATTATCGTACGGTACAAAGATCGCTTATAGAGCGCTTTATTACCCTTAATCGCAAGGCCTCGTAGAATAAGCTAACGGTGTCCTTAAGAGGCGTATTCTCGCTATTAAATTACAACTCGGCCTCCGTAGATAGGTTATAGCGGCGTACGAGGCGGCACGGATCTATAATAATACCTTCTATACTGCTATAAAGATAACGCCCTTTAAGGCCTTCTTTAACCGTAACCCGCTAACGCAACCTCGTATTATTATAGCGGAAGTTATAGCGGCGGCAACTAAAGGTAATACGGACCTGCTATTTAGACCTAATAAGCTACGAGCAATTAATAATCTTATAGACGATAACGAGAGCATTGCCACCGAAGACGCTAACCGCTATAATACTAAATAGACTAATAAGAATAGGCCTCAATTTAGCCTCGACAACTTGCCTTTTAATCTACCTGTAAACGATAACCGTTGTAGCAATAGCAATATCTTAGCAACGCCTCTCTACGACGTCCGCAACTAACGACGCACTATCTATACCTCTAGCGCTAGTATCTCTGCCGCTATAGACTACTTACAGAACATGCTTATAGACTATATAGCAGCCGCTTAAGAAGCCGCTAATCTAAAGGCTAATCGTATACGGAAGTATAACAATCTACGGACCTTCGAGATTAGTAACATTATTAGCCTATAGATCCCTAAGCAGTATAAGGTACTAAATAGTCCGAAGCTGATTATATACTAGGTTATAGAGCAATACGAGGACGATAATAGTATAGCTAAACTACTCTTTAAACTACTATGTCTATAGGGGTTAATTAAATACTACTAGTATACGCGCAACCTCGTTAAAGGCGACTGCTTCTTCTTCGCTAACTTCTTAGTCTACGCTAGTTGTAAGTATAAGGAAATAACCCTCTCTAAAGCCGCTAAATTGCAGGCTCGCATACTATTAACTTTATATAGCGCCTATCGCTATATTAAGAGCCGTTATCGCTCTATGCTATATAGCTGTCGTAAGGCTAGTAAACCGTACTTACTCGCTTGCTATAGTAAAGGCAATACTTGCGAGAATATAGACGACTACGGTTACGCTACTAACGAGTTAATTGCTAGCGATAGCGGCCTCGAAAGCGACTGTTCTATAGACATAGACGACAACTAGGTTAACTAGGTTATTAACCTTAGTAGCAGCGCCGAGCCGCCGAGTAACAATAATCGAATACTAAGAGCTAGCGAGGCGCTAATACCTATTTAACTGTCGTCTTCTTTAACCGCTCCTTCTATAATAACCGCCGCTTCTACCGCCGCTTCTGCCGCTTCTACTGCTTCTACCGCCGCTATAGGGCCTTCTAGCGACCCTATTATTATTAGCGGTAACGAGTCGGCCGAGTTAATAACCTCTAATCTATTCGATAACCGTCTAAAGCGACAATATAAGCTAACTAAGAAGATGCGGCCTTATAACAACAATAATACTACTACTACTACAAAGAAGCGACCGCTAAAGGGTTATATAGTGCTAACTAGCGTTTAGAAGAGGCGGAATGCGAAGGCCTTACTACGTAGAGGTAGCGGACAATAAATAGGGGCGCAAAGGTAGTAGAGGTAGTAGAAGGAGGATTATAGCGTTTATTAGAGGATTTAGGGCTGTTTCTACATATAATATTGGCTAATCATTCTCTTCTAAATCTCTCTGTTCTCTACGAGGCATACTATCGCCTATAGAAGCCTCTAAATATAGTTGTTATCCTCCTTCGAATTTGAATATATACCTCCTACTTCTATAGGCATGCTAAGAAAACCAGTCTCTCGCATTCTATACCTATTCTTTACTAGGAAATAAGCTAATTGTTATGTCCGGATGCGACAGTAAGTATATAGTAGCATGCTAAGCATACTAAGCTTATAGGAGGGCGAATTTGGCTAAAAAGGGCTGTTTTTATTAAATACTAGGGAAGCGCTTTTTTGGTCAAATTCTAAATGAATTCTAGTCAAATAGGCGCTATTTAACTAAAGTAGTAGTCTAATGAAACGGCGACAATAGGGTTAAGGTGCTTTACAACAATTTTTTAATCGAGTAGTTAAAGTTCCCACCTTTAACGTCTAAGTCTAGAAAGCTGATCTAGATCGCTCTCGTGCCGGTTTATTAGAGCTTAGCTTATATCTTTGCTACCTCCGTTTAGGCCTTTATATATTAAGGATTACGTTGCGCGGTAGTAAATTAGTTAGATTGTACGTAATAGATTTAAATTAGGGCTAGCTTCCGTCTTTCCGAATAACTAATTACATACTACTCTACCTAATCCTTTGCCTAAAGGCCTAAAGCTAAACCGCTAATTTTTATCGTAGACTCCGCTATTAAACTACTATCTCGCAGCGATACTAACTATCGGCATATCTAATACGCTAAGATTGTAGCGCTACTAATTGCGAATTAGAATATCTAAAAATCTCGTATATGCGACGTATATACGTTAAGTTATACTAAATCCCGCGAGGCGACTTTATCTATAGCTATCCGCTACTAGCGTACCTAATACACACCGAAACAATAACTCCTAAATCTCGCATACCTAACACTTAGAGGTCCTTAATTAGGGCCTTCCGACTAACTCATTTGCTGCAAGTAACTACGTACGACTTCTTACTATCGAGTTCTCGTCGAGGCGGGAGATAGAGGCCGTAACGACCTCCTTTAATCTTAACTAAACTAACTCGAGGCCCTTCGTAGAGTACTTCTTAATTACTTTAATAAGACACTCGAGTGCCTGCGGTATAGTAGTGCTAAGTTCTCGTTACTCCGGCGACGCTATTTACTAGCGGCTTAGAAGGCACTAGATTTATTACCCCTAATATACTCGAAACCTCTACGAGCTCGTAGACCTAGTATTTCCGACTAATATTGCTATAAACACCGTACTCGTACGATACCGCATTGTTAAGATATAGCTAAATAGTAGACGCGACTTTAGCTAGCTACTCGAGTCGATATTTCGAATACTAATTAACACCTGCGACACTAACTAATATAAGCGGCTCCGACTTAACTAATTAAGCTAATACTTCCGAGCTTAATCGTCGTAGCGGAGATAATTAGTATAGCTCTTCTTATCTAATAGAAGCGCTACTAACATCTAAACTAGACCGTCGTAGCGAAGAAGATATCGGCCTACTATCTCGACTAGACGATAAAGACAAGGAAATGCCTACTCCGGAAGACCTACCGCTACTAGAAGAGACTTCCGATATGCTAGGCCCTTTATCCGATATGCTAGGTCCTATATTCGCCGGTCTAGTACTCGATAAAGATCGCCGCCGCTAGCGCTAGTACTATAGCGACTACTATAACTCTAAGAATATGCTAGGCGATAAGGACCGCTTAGCTACTCGCCGCTAGCCTGCTCGCCTTTAGCCTGCTCGCCTTTAGTCTACTAAAGAGCGCGCTGCTCCTCGCCGCCTACGAACCGCTAATCGCAATATTATATATAATTAGCTAGTTAATAATAGTCTAACTAAGGATAAGGATACTAATATAGATAAAGAGCCGTAGAGCGAGGGCGAACTAGAGCGTAAGCGCTATACTAGCAATGCCTCCGATAATAACGATTAGCCTGTTTAGCATCCTAGTAAGCGCAGCCTCGATAAGATAAACGACGAGGAAGAGGGCGAACTCGAGCCTACTAGCAATCGTAGTCCGCGCCGTATACTAAAGCAGAAGTACGCCCTCGCTATAAAGCACCTTGCTTAGCTCAAATTACCGATAGAGAAGATGTTATTTATATAGTTTAGCAATAAGGGCACTAAGACCTATCGTAAGCGGGTATAGGCTATATAAGACATACTGCCTAATAAGCATCTTATTAGTGCTGTCTAGCTGCGAGCTAAGGTTAAGAACTTAATTAGTAAGAAGTTCTTTAATGCGTATAAGCTAGAAGACAGTCTTGCCGCACTACGTCGCCTATCTAAGATATACGATGTAATCTATAATATCGCCCTAAATTAGTACCGCCTTCTCGAGGATTTTATACTGCTAAATACCCGTAAGGATACTATATAGCGAGTAATGTCGTTCGAGGACAAGCGGAATATAATGCAGAAGCGTATTTATACGATTACGTATATAGTAGTGTATTTAATAGTACTAAAGCGGGCCTCCTAGATGCTAAAGTCGCTTAGCCTTCTATTAGTATATATTAGCAATCTTCCGGCACCTCTTATCGACACCCTCTATAGTATAGGTCTGCTTCCTACGTACAAGACTATATAAGCCTTAATTAAGAAGAATGCTAACACTTAGCGGCTAAAGATCTTAGAATAGGCTAAGTTATGCATCTAGTAGATCTGCTACGACAACTTCAATCGCTAGGCAAAGCAGAAGGACTAAGGCATCGCCGACAATAATAAACAGGTTAATATTACTAACTCGTATATCGCCCTCTACGAGGATATACTAGAGGGTAGTTTAACGTAGGACATACTAGACCGCTTGAAGCTAGTCCTAACTAAGAATATTATCTAAAACATCGACAATAATAATGCTATTATAGCAGTCGAAATGCACTAGCTCTACGAAGCTTATATATATATATTTAGTAACGCGATTAAGACGATCTTTAAGGTAGCGAAGGATACCGGCAACCTAGTCGAAGAACTAGTATATCCGGAGATTAACTATAGCTTCCGTAGCAAGACTTAGCTACTAGCTATACCTCTATCGTAGAATAATAAGATCTCGAATAAGGGCACTGCCTTAGTATACGACGACATCTACTAGGGCAATCTAGGTCTAAAGCTAGAGGATCCGATTTTCGATAATAGATTAATTATTAACGTTAGTAATTAGCTAACTATCGAGCGTATATTAGCTATAATCTTTAGTAGTGTCGAGAACAAGGCTGTATACGATAGGAAGTAGCATATCCTTCTAGTGCCCGCTTAGTTCTATATCTTTATAAACCTATGCTTTATACTATTCCGTACCTATTAGAACAAGAACAAGGCCGGCGATCGTATAGACTTCTCTCTATTATCGGATATCGATTTCTAGGGTATAAAAGAGGTTAATCTAAAGTTACTAAAATTCTTCCGTATATAGAGACTGCTAAAGCGTTGCTTTAAGGCCCGCACCGTCGCCGTATTCCTCTAGATTATAGTTAACCGTAGCTATATCTCTAAGGATCTTATTAGCGAAAGTAACTAGACCTGGCCTAAGGTCGTTAAGTAGGCTATTATCGAGAAGATGTCCGCTACTAAGTATATAGATATCCTAAAGGAGATGTATAAGCTACTCCTATTACTAGAAGCATAGGAGGGAATGCCTAATCGACCTGCCTCTACCGACAATAGCGCTGTACTAGCTAGGCTAGATAGGGCCTTTATATCTATATATAGACTAATAAAGGAGATCTCTTTGTTTCTGCGCGTCTGCTATGCTGTCCGTATATAGGATATCGGTTACCTTCGTCGATACGTAGACTATACGATCCCTATGTTCCTTAGAGCTAGATAGAGCAACTATAGTCGTCTAATAACCTATTTCTATTTCCTCCTTAATAAGGGTAGTACTAAGGACCTATAGAAGGCGGTCCTTACTACTGCAACAGTTAATTAGTCTAGAAAGAAGGGCTATACTATCGGTAGTAATAAGATAATTAAGCTTATTAACTATGCCCTATCCGAGGACTATAATCGCCTTGCTAATTCGACTTATAGACTTGCTACTGCCTTTAAGCGAGTATCGATAAACCGAGAGTTATCTCGCCTTATCCGCGATATGTTTAAGGAGAATTCTATTATCTATCGGACTAGTTACTATACTAATAAGGACATTAGCGCAGGCGTATTTAATCGAGCTAATAAGATCCGTATCGATAGGTTCGCGAAGTAGTAGCACGGAGATTTCACGCTCTCGGACGATATCTAGAATATTAGTATAGATTAGATACTATTAGTCGTCGAGAACTTTAACGCTGCTAACTAGAACTTTATTCGAGGCCGTACTACGGTGCTAGAATCTAATACCTTAGAGGGTCCTAATGCTATAGAGCGCCTAGATAGTGTTAATTACGGTCTAATTAAAGATGTAGTACTTAATCTAGAGCGAGATAATGTGTAGGTTTAGCTTGTAGATAGTACTACTTAGCTATTCGAGGGTATAGAAACCTAGGACCTAACTAGCACAGGTATAGGCACTAGCGCTAGCGCTAGCAACGGTAGAGTAGAAGGAGCTAATATAGGTCTCCTCGCACGCATAGGTAGCCTTAGTAGTAAGGGTAGTAGTAACTTTTAAAGGAACAGAGCATAGAGTATAGAGTATAGAGCATAGAGTATAGAGTATAATATTTAATATATTAAGGTAGGACTATTCTTGTCTAAGCACTAAACTAACGCCTATAATGTCGTCGTTGTCCTATAGCAGCTCTAGATTGTGCGCGCCTAGCAGCGAAGTAGTAGCGGTAGACTAGAGTGCGTGCCTTAATAGCTAGCTAGGCTAGGCGTACGATAATAGCTTGATAGCTAGCCGGGCTAGGCGTACGATAATAGCTTAATAGCTAATAGCTCCGTAGACTAGAGTGCGTGCCTAGCGGCGAAGTAGTAGCGGTAGACTAGAGTGCGTGCCTCGTCGGGAGTAGGTTAGAGTAGAGGTCTCTGCTATTAGCTTCGCTTTAGACTTAGTTCCTATATGAATTTAGAGCGCCTAATACTAAAGGAGGCCTCCGGTAATTTCGATAACTGCTAGCAATTCTAGCCTTAGGCATAGCGTTAAAAGTGCGATAATATATAGCCGTTATTATTGCCTTACTACTATAGCGTAAATAGCGCAATCCTATTAGTAGAGGCAAACCTTACCTGCGATACGCTAATATAGACCTACGCTTCCTAGTTTAACTTCTTCTTCTTCTATATATACTAATATACTAACACCCCTAGTAATATACTAGCTATCGGCTTCTAATAGCAATAGTATCGATACCTCTTTGTCGTATATAGGTAGCTCTATAGCGATTAACACTATTCCTTGCTAGTTCTGCGGCTTGCTACCGACAGAGCCGCTTGTCTAATAGTTAAGGTTCCTCGATAGGTAGAGTTTGTTTAGTCCTTCTCTTAAGGTCTCCGATAGGCTTTGCTAAGTAAGACGTTGCGAGGCGACTCTCCTAGCGAGTAGGTATACTATAGCTTTAGCGGGCGTCGACTACGTATTTAACCGAAAGAGTATAGTTATTATTAGATCGTAGTCTTGTCTTAGTATAACAAACTACGGGTCTCGGGTAGATTAGCGGAGGTAAAAACTCTTTAGTAAGGTACACCTATAATACGGCTAACGGTCTAACTTAGTAAAAACTCTTTAGTAAGGTATACCTTAAGTAGCGGCTCGATAGCGACTCTCCTACTAAGTAGGTTAATAGGTTCGTAGCATTGCTATAGGTCTAACTCGGTAAAAACTCTTTAGTAAGGTATACCTTAAGTAGCGGCTAGGCCTAATTCGGTAAAAACTCTTTAGTAAGGTACACCTTAAGTAGCGGCTATAGGCTTCCTATGTTCGGATTCTTTATAGGATAATATACGCGCATCTAGTTAAGTCGGCGTAACGCCTTCGTTAGGACTGCTAGTTATAATAACCCTAGTGCGTAAGGGCCTCTAGTACACTTAAGCCCGAAGGCGCTTAGTCTTAGTCCTAGTCTCCACTGCTACACGACTGTAGCCCTTTGCGTATTAAGACTGCTATTCGACTATAGTGCGCACCGATCCGAACCGAGCGTATTAAGACTGTTATCCGACTGTAGTGCGCCTCCTCTTCTATTCTAGCAAGCGTATTAATATTACTGTGCGACTATAACGCGCTTAACAACCCTTTTCTACGGTGTCTCTAATACTAAGGGCGCGGTTATACTCTATTATTGTCTAGGTACTAATAAGTATCGCTTTAGCGAATAAGCTGTTATTGTTTCGCTTAATAAGTCCCTTCCTATATACCTCGCGTGCTGTAGCTAGCAACAGAATGCGTTAATTGTTACGCATTGCGCGTAGTATATAGGCTATATATAATACTAGTATACTTCGGAGTGTGTGCTTCTGTAGCCGCTTAGTGCCGCTAGTTAATTAGATCCCCGGACGCTACTATTCGTTTTCTCTACCTTACGTAGTAACTAGTTATCGGAATAATCGTTCTAGGGAGAGTCTAAGTAATAGAGAGCGTTAACGTAAGAGGGCTATCGTAGCTTCTCGAAGGGTACTTTTACGAGCGCTCGATATATATTATCGCCCTACGTATCTATCCTTGCCGTATATATTGTAGTATCTATAAGAGCATGCGGTGTAGTAAGTATAGTGCTAGTCTCGCTAGTCTCGCTAGCAACTTCTCGCTAGTAACTTCTCGCTAGCGTTAGCAACTTCTCGCTAGTATTAGTAACTTCTCGCTAGTATTAGCAACTTCTCGGGTTTCGGAGGCGGTTCTTAGTACCTAAGGCGGCCGTCGTTATCGTGTTAGACACTTTTGTTAGCGCTATTTGCTAGAAATGCGCGCAATCGGCGTATCTTGCTATATTAGTAATATACTATTATAAAAGTCGTAAAAGTCGTAAAGTCGGTATTGTAAATGCGCGGAAGGAAGTAGCTATAACGTTTAATCCTACTAATCAAGCGCTCTGCTGTGCTAAATCCGGGGTCTTAGCGGGACTCGGCATCCTTATCGCTGCCTCGAATTTACGCTTCTCGCCTAGCTCTTATATACTATCGATACCTACGACTATCGATACCTACGACTATCGATACCTACGACTATCGACACCTACGACTATCTACAAACCCTTATCGCAAAGGATACGATAGAAGAGCCTACTTAGCGAGCTTATAAAGACATAATAGAAGAGTAGTTAGGAAGGACCTTATTAAATGCTAATTCTAGTACTATCCCTATTGCTAATTCTAGCTTAACTAGGCATTACATATTATACGCTAGCTCTTATAGAAGCAACTTAACTAGGCATTATACGCTAGCTCTCGTAGAAGCAGCTAAACTAGGCATTATACGCTAGCTCTCGCAGAAGTAGCTAAACTAGGCACTACTATACGCTAGCTCTCGCAGAAGCAGCTAAACTAGGTATTACTATACGCTAGCTCTCGTAGAAGTAGCTAAACTAGGCACTACTATACGCTAGCTCTCGTAGAAGTAGCTAAACTAGGCACTACTATACGCTAGCTCTCGTAGAAGCAGCTAAACTAGGCATTACTATACGCTAGCTCTCGTAGAAGTAGCTAAACTAGGCACTACTGTACGCTAGCTCTCGTAGAAGCAGCTAAACTAGGCTAGCTCTCGTAGAAGTAGCTAAACTAGGCCTACTCTCGTAGAAGCAGCTAAACTAGGCCTACTCTCGTAGAAGTAGCTAAACTAGGCCTGCTCTCGCAGAAGCAGCTAAACTAGGCTAGCTCTCGTAGAAGCAGCTAAACTAGGCTAGCTCTCGCAGAAGCAGCTAAACTAGGCCTACTCTCGTAGAAGTAGCTAAACTAGGCTAGCTCTCGTAGAAGCAGCTAAACTAGGCCTGCTCTCGTAGAAGCAGCTTAACTAGGCCTATACTCGTAGAAGTAACGCGATCGAGCGTAGTATTACGGCTTACTTTTCCGGGGATAGGACAAGGACTTAGCGAGCTTATAAGGACATAATAGAAGGGTAGTAAGGAAGGACCTTACTAAATGCCAATTCTAGCGCTAATTCTAGTACTATCTCTAGCGCTAATTCTAGTACTAATTCTAGTGCCAATTCTAGTGCTATTTCTAGTGCTATTTTACCGCTAATTACAGCGCTATCTCTAGTGCTAGTACTAATTCTAGCGCCAATTCTAATACTAGCGCTAATCTCTACTACCTACTCGGTAGATACTAGGACAGGATATCGTCGTTAACTCTACTACTACGGCTACTCGCTGCACTTAAGCTCCTCGTACGCGCGCCCTCGCTATATAGACCCTTAGTAGCCTAAGTAATGCGAATATTACGACTACTACGACGACTAATATAAGCTTGTATTAACTACTTAGTTGCTTCTTCTGCGGTAATATCGTACTCCTCGTTAACGGCCGGATTAGTAGAAGTAGAAGCAGAAGTAGAAGCAGAAGCAGATTAGGCTTAGCTAGGGTCTAGTTAGGTACTACGACGACGACGCTTCCTAGCGGGTAGTGCGTTACTATTAGAAGGACTAGCAGCATCGTTACTATTAGATAGAGGGTTAGATAGTGCCGCGGTAGCAGTCGTCTGCTAAGCCTGCTAAGCCTGCTAAGTAAGACTGTTCTATATACTAGACTAGCGGATAGTGTTCGTAAAGGCAGAGCGTCTTAGGGACTAGTTTAGGTCGCGTAGGTCTGCCTCTATTTCCTCTCAGGTCCTAGGTGCTACTAGCCGTAGTTCGGACGAGCTACCTTTACCTCCTATAGTCTAGTTATAATGCTCTATAATAGTAGCCGCTATATCTTCCTTAGCCTTCTTTATAGCCTCCTCTTTCGCCTTCTGTTCGGATTTATATGCTTCCTAATTAGTATACACCTGCTTAGCAATACTAATAATAATAGCTAGCAATTCTTCGAGGTTATCCTTATATTGCTAATTATCTAGTTCTAGTACGACCTGTAATAGCCTATCTGTACTAAGATTTAGATCCTCCTAGGCATCGTATAACTAAGTAAGTAGGAAGACCTCCGATATAGACTATATTAGTCTGTCCTTTATATATATACTAGCTAGTATACGGAACAAGCGGTTCTTGCGCAAATGTAGGGTATCGACCTTCTCCGAGCACTACTTCTTAATATATTTAAGTATATAGCTAGGTCTCGTACCTTTGCCTAGTAGATTGACCGGCTTAATACGCTTTACCGGTGGCCCGGGCAGCTCGGCTATTAGGTTAGTGTTGTAGATATTGCAATAGTCCTTTAGATCTAGCTAGCCTAGTAGGTATAGAAACTAAGTTAAATGCTCTCCGTAGTGCTCGTTTATTACTACGCGAAAGCAGCGACTAGGGATCTTAAGGTAATCGTTTAGGGCACCTAAGAAGATCTTTAGAATCTTCTTTTAGCTCTCTAACTTAGACGTATTCTAAGTATTACTCTCCTTAGATTTGCCTTTGCGACGGGGCGTATTATCTCTAGCATCTATCTTAGTATCGCTATATATATTATCCTAATTACTCGCGCCGCCGATATCCTCGCTAGGAAGCTCTTATCGCAGTCTACTAGGTCCGGCAGCGCGTATACGACTACGACTACGACGACGACTACTGCCTCTACCTCTGCCTCTACTACGACTACGACTACGACTACTACTACGATCGCTAGCCTACGACTATATCTATATTAGTAGAAGAATAGAAAGCATACTAGCGCCTTCTAGCATTCGCTTAATATAATCTCCGGCATAGTATAGCACAAAGAAGAACGCCCGAGGCCGATAGAAGTATAGTATATCGAAGAATCCCTCCGAGTATAAGAGAGCTAGTCGTCGAGCAATATAGCTAAGTCGCTATTAAAGGTTACTAGTATTACGAGTAATGTTGAACTTCTATTAGTATATATCCGCGATGTCTAGCATATCTAGACTAATACTAGCGGCAGTAGTTGCTACTATATAGCGAATGTTAGAGTCTAGCTTATAATACTTATTATACCGATTATCCTAGTCTAGCTTAGGTACCTTTGCAGTATAGAAGGAGATAGTATAGCAGACATTAATACTAGGACCTACGCCGTACTAATATCTCTTAGTATAGTCCGGATTGTCCTTAGTTAAATATAGCAACTAGCTACGAGTAATATCGACGAAGTTAGCGATATACTTATAGCCGTCGATAAACACTAAGGACTTGTATATATTCTATAGTGTTGCTAATCCCTTTGTAACCTCCTTCTCTTCTCTATTAGGAATTAGCGGATAGGATACGGCATTGTCGATTACTATATATAGCATATCGTAATCGGTTAGATACTCCCTCGGAATAAACTTAATAATATATATAATTTCCGGGCGATCGATACTACTACGGATAATCTTAGTCTCGTACGGATTAAGTCCCTCTTTACGTATACTAGTATACTTTATCGTATACTTAGTATACTCTTTATCTATAGTAGCCGAGGTTAATAGAGTACTAGTATCGATACGTAAGCGATCGCGTAATTAACCGACCTACGAGTATTTATCGCGGAAGCTAGAAGGTTTACCCTAGTTATAGATTAGATATGCCTTATCGATAACAACTAGGCCGACCTTCTCTCGTATACGCCCGTCGTTTAGTAGCGAGAGAAATTGCGGTAATGCTACCTATTCTAGGCTAAGTAGAATATACTAGAGCTTGCTATTAAGGATGTTCTTAAACATACCTAGGTCGATCTTCTTAGTTTTAGTAGAGATATATACTAAGTAGACTAGACTACTAGTATTACTAGCTATACGCTCGATTGCTACTACTTGTTCGGCGCCTAAGCGGTTTAATAGCACTACTTAGATAGTAATTATACTAGTTAGTATTATAAAGCCCTAGAATAGCAGACTCTTTCCCTCGCCTATACGAGTAATAAACAGGACATTATTCTAGCTATAGATAAGTACGTATATTACTATCTTCTACGCTAGTATAGGAACGAATGCTAAACTAGGGTACTTAAAGTCGAGGAGTTTCGTTAAGCCCTTCTCGATAATTTCCGCCTAGTACTAAATAGTCTCCTTAAATTAGCCTACTTGCTATACTAACTCTTAAATACGCGCGAGGGATGTCTCTAGATTTGTAATCTTCTCGATACGCCGCTTAAAGTGCCGGGCCTATTCCGACTTTAGTTAAGGTAGCTTTATCGGAGGGATACCGAAGTCTAGATATATACGTATAATAGCGGAGCGACCTAGTAGCAGTGCTTAATATAGTTCTTAACGCTCGAGTTGCTGCTTCTTCTAGCGCGCGGCCTTCTCGGCTAGGCGCTGCTTATAGCGGGCTTTATTACTAGCTATACTAGATACTAGATACTAGATACTAGATACTAGATACTAGATACTAGATACTAGATACTAGATACTAGATACTAGATACTAGATGCTAGATAGACCTCGAGTCGAACTTGTTAATTAGCGGCCTCGAATAGTTTAGATAGCTTTCTCCGGCGGCGGTAAGGTCTAAATTAGACTATCGATTTAGCGTACTTTAATAGGCGGCGGAGCTTATAGAATACTTAAAGTTTACAACTGCGTATTAGGTTTGTTAAGATTAGGATATAGATTAAAGATATTAGAGGCTAAAGGGTTAGTTTGCCCTACTAAGTCGAGGCGAGTATACGACTAAATTATATAGTAAATAGATACGCGGAGGTTGTAGAGGGTACTAGAAAGGTAGACCCCCTATACTTTGTTAACGTAGAAGGGCGTCGTTTGTTTACTTATAAAGTATATAGGGATAGGTAAACGAGTTAGTCGAGAGTAGCAATTTACGTTTATCGATAATAACTTTAGCATTTCTAAAGCGACTAGCTTATTAAAATAGCGGATATTCTTAATCGCTAAATTATCTAGGTCCTATCTCTATAAAGTGCTATACTACGACTAATAGTTGTTAAGCTATATAGCCTATTCGATATAAAATATAGTAGTAGTAACGCAACCTACACCCGCTAGCAACGGTTTGGCTTTAGGCGCTTCGCTAGAATAAGATCTCGAATAGCGCTAAACCTAATGTAGTATAGTGTAGAAATGGAAGTCACGAGCAGCACACACACGAATTTAACTACGAAGCGCCTGAATGGAGGTAGTGTCTTTGCTGCAGCTATCCCGAACTACTTCGAACTGACTAGCTTGGTCGCTGCACTTTGCATTATGCAGTTCACATATGTGGTCCCACCCCCGCTTTTGCTGCATGTTAGCTACATAATTAAGACGAAATCGAGAGTAGAAGGAGAGGGCTTCGACGCAACGACAAAGAAACCTGTTAGGCATGATACGGGTCTGAGACGCTAGATCCGTGGCTTCTGTGCTAGGAGATGGTATTTTTGCATATTTCTTTCCTTTGAATTTCTAAGGCTGATTTCGTATCTAGGTACTTCAACGTTTGGAACGTCGTTTATAAACTTAATGCTGTTGCGACTGCTAGCCTTAGTGCATACTCTGCCATCATAGGCGCTTGTTGCGACTTTTCAGCAGCCTACTACTGATGCTTTTACTTGTCGTTCTCCGCTAGATGGTTGAGTTGTTGATTCGTTCGGAGCAAATGCATATTCTTGTTCCACCACTGAAGTATCAGGTCAAGATGCTATCTACAAGCCTGACGTCGGCAATGATTCATTCTTGACTATCAGGGAGATGCCTTTGATGTTGCAATAAGGCTGATCTCTTCAGCTGGAGCGGGCTGCTAATGGACCACAGGACGAGTCTCATCAACGTCCGCAGAAACGCTGCTAGGGTCCATGCCGGGATAAGACAGAAGTGGTGACCCCGACTGCCAGCGACTGATTCGGAATCCTTGCAAGCGGAGGACAGCGTCGCCAGAGGTAAAGGTAGTTCAACTTGCAAAACCCACCAGATATGGCATGTCCCAATTCTTGATTCGAATGAAGCGTATCATAAGATCGACTCCCACCTGCGCCATTGCCTGGTCGTCACCAGCCCGTCCCACTTCGATTCTCCTAATTAATGCGCGATGTTCCGTCGGGATAGAATCCAGCCATTGCAAAAGACTTAGATTGTTGGACTCTTCTCCTTCGAGTGTAGGGATCGAGGCTTTGAAGGAGCGGCGGTAATAGCTTTCGGCGTAGCGGCGGCGGGTGCTGCGGTCGATGTAAAGTTAGACGGGGAACTTGTAGTTAGCGTTAATTGAGACTGGTTCGTCTTCGTTTGTTGCGATAAAGGCTTCATAGACCTTTTCCAAGAGCTGTAGTACGAGGTTGTGGACTCGTTAGGCTAGAGTTAGGGTCGCTATGCTGATCGTACTTGAGTCGTATAGCGATAAGTAGCTCTGAATTGGGTTAGCGGAAGTTGTATTAAGACTCGCGAAGTTGTTGATGGACGAATTTGTGCTTCCGCCGCCAAGTGTAGATTGTTTTGCGCGCTCGAGGCGACTTGCATATGATAGCGCGGAACGCACGGACGTTTGAGTCACTTCCGCGGTCCCATTGATCTAACACCGCTCACTATGCCCATCATCTTGGCACACCCGTACAGCACTAGATGAATTTTAGCACCTCGTGATTGATTTTGCGCATGCTTTCGTTGTGTTCATACCGAAGATGTAAGACGGTCAGCGAAAGATGCAGGAATGATCCTCTAGTGTAGTGCCCAGGGCTAGTATCGTTTCGTTCTCGTCCGTCATTGTTTATCTCCGCCTACGTAGGACGAATCCTCCAGATGCGATCACCGTGGTAGCTCTTTGCGAATGCCTGTTGCGAGGCGCTGGCGGATCGTAATTCAAATCGATTGTTGTTTCGGGATCGTCGTCTGCCGAGGAGGTGTGATAATAGAGCTCCAATGGCAGGCGTTTCGGGCGCGCTTCGAGTTGGGACATGTCGATGATGGTCTGGACTGTCAAAGTTGGAAGAAAGTAGAGAAAGAGTTAGTATAGCAAGTTCTAAGCTCGCCTCAACTGTAATCCGTTACCGCGAGGCGACAAATCGCCATCGTGGAACTTCGTCGGGCATGCGAACCCCGTTCCAGAGCTTGCACCAAAGCAGTTCCTCTGCTAATATGTCTGCCACGAGTTCAGGGTATGCGCAGAGGAAGCTGATCTCACGAGAGTAAGCATTGTTACAGAACTGGTTTCGGAGACGCTAGAAAAATCATGTATCTTAACTGTACAGAGCCAGGAGATTTTCCTGTCCCGGCTTCTCTTATTCCCGTCTTGCAGCTCCACTTCTGTATCACAAGCTCCCCATCTATCCCACCGTTCTTTCTCTAACCAATGACAAGAGCATTGTCTTCTGGGAAATCGTATGCTGGCACCTCCAAGTTCAATGGTGCGGGACCCTTTCTTATACGTCCGGAGATATCGTAGTGAGAACCGTGGCATGGGCAGAACCAACCACCATAGTCACCTGCTTCACCGATAGGCACACATCCCAAATGTGTGCAGACACCCAACATGATCAGCCATTCGGGCTTCTTGACGCGGTCGCTATCGGGTTGTGGATCGCGGAGGGTCTTCCAGTCAAAGTCCTCGGCTTGCTTGATCTCGTCGGCGGTTCGGTGGCGGATGAAGACGGGCTTACCGCGCCACTTGATGATAACGTTCTTTCCTTCAGGGATGGTAGCGAGGTCGACCTCAACCTTGGCTTGCGCGAGGACGTCTGCGGATGCGGACATGTTTACGAGGAAGTCTATAGTTGAGACTGTATCAGCCATTGTCCTTCGCGATCCACATCTGCCGCCTCGGAACACATTTCTAGCTTACCTTGCACGGTGTTCTTCGCGCCGAGAGCACTGATGCCACCGAAAGCACCAACCATGAAATACTGAAACATCTTGTTGCCCTGCTCGCCGGAGCTGGATCGGTAGTTCTTGAAGGACGGGATGACGGTTGTATCTTGCTGACTACTTGTACCGCGGTGGAAGGGTGATTTGTATACGGCGTGGGAGGTTGAGGCATCGGCCATACTGCGCTGCTGCTGGGTTTGCATGACGGCTGTCGAGGAGCGCAGTGCCGGGAGCTGCTGGCGAGCAGCATGGCGCACCAGCGAGGTGGCCGCTCTCGATGAGACAGACATTATGGCGGGTGCGCGGCGGGGTAGGAGCGGAGGTGGTCAGTCAATGGGTTGTGTCCGGAGAGGAGGAGATGTTGCTGTCGAGGCGTTGTGAACTTCCTTCCTGGCCCGAGAAAGTTGTGGCCAATGGGAAGAGGGCCAGCGTAATCGAGGAAGTTTGTCTCAGGCTTCAGACCTCATATCATCACCAATGGAGCTAGATGCGGGCGTCTGCGTCTGGGGTCTCAGCTCTCCAATACATCAACTTCGCATGCACACCTATTTCGCATAACAACATCGCATTTTCAAACATGTCGTCGCGAGATCTGCGCCCGACCAAAAAGCGCAAAAGTGAAGACATCAACGGTCCCAACATCGCCTCAGACTTCTCAGCAGACCAACCATCCAAAAGATCCAAGACCAACAACACAGCACCAAAGCCACAACGTCGTCCAAAAGCAACCCAAACCAAATCAATCGCAATCAAGACGCCTCAAAAGTCCCAAGAGAAAAACATGTCATCAATCGACCAACCCATCACCCACGACCCATCCCACCCATCCCCCCTCACCCTCACCCTCACCCTCACAGAATCCACCGGCGACATCTTCTCCGCCCCACCCAACACCCTCCTCATCCACGCCTGCAACACCGAAGGCTCCTGGGGCGCCGGAATCGCCGCAGCTTTCAAATCCCACTACCCATCCGCCTACACCATCTACCACGACCACTGCCACATGCACGGCGGCGAATTATGGCAGAAAGCTCTACTCATACCTCCTCAGCCCGACGATGAGAACGAGCATTTTATCGGATGTCTGTTTACTTCGAGATCGAAAGGTCGGAGGAAGGATTCCCCGAGTCGGATTTTGGGGGCTACGGAGCCGGCGATGAGGGATTTGTTGAGGTTGGTTAGGGAGAATGGGGAGGTGGGGGAGGTGAGGATGTGTAGGGTTAATTCGGGGTTGTTTGGGGTTAAGTGGGAGAAGACGAAGGGGGTTTTGGAGGGGATTGAGGTTGAGGGGGAGGGGGTTAGGGAGGTTAAGGTTGTTTCGAGGGAGGAGTAGATCGACGGAAGGGCGTTAATGGCGATTACAGGAGCAGGGAGTCGATTGTGTCGTTGTTTCGGATGGCAGAAGCTGTACACAGTCTGCGCAGCGAAGGGAGGTCGAGGGGGGGAAATGACGGCAATATAAATTCATGATTGGAATGATCGAAAGTACGAAACGTGAGCAAGAAGCCACCACAACCATGCAATGCGAATAATTACATCTCACTACTAGCGGGAACCTCTGTAATCACCTAGACCCTCTCTCTACTTAACAGTAACTAAACACACATCCTCACCATCACAAAACCTTAACTAATGATTTCGCGTCACCGTGTCATATGTATTTCGATTCACCCGCCGAATTATATGCCAAGCCTCGATATATAAAACTCCGCTACTTAATATTAACTGAACAAACATCCTCACTATCACAAGACCTTAACTGATGCTTTCTATATGCATCTCGATTCACCGGTCGAATCACATGCTGAACCCTCGATGTATAAAACTCGGAGACTTGAAGTTCGAGATTCTTTTCTTCTTCTTCAACGCGAGATCTACATCCCTCCTCCATATCCTTCCATCTATACTTAAATCCAATGTGCGATTTGGTATAGGAGGAGGGCTAGGTAACAACACGGCACTAGATGAGGAGGAGAAGAAATCGAAGATAAACGATTCGACGACTGTGGCTGTGAGTGGGATTGGAAGAAAATTGGAAGAAAGCTTTGAAATCGACGAATACAGAACGCTTTTCATGACTATGGCAAATCAAAGGTGCCGCGCATGTTCAGCAGCACTCTCATTACGTTGCGACGAAAGTCTGCAACCACTGGTTTCGAAGCTTCTACTCGTTTGATTACCACCACTGTACGTCTCTTCATCACCCAAGCAATTCAACATCCAACCCAATAGACCTCATAAATAAGTTCACGTCACTCAATCTCTTCTGACTCATTGCTTCCGGCAATGTCTTGCTGATCGCCACGGTTTCCATTACGCGGTCCTTCACTCCGAGCACAAGTCGCTGCTGTTGATCAGGCGAAGCGGCGGCACCCATAACGGCCAAGTAATGCCATACATGCACATCATCACTCGCAGCGATGTTGGTGTCCGTGGGGAATATGTAGGGCAGGACAGGTTCCAGGGTGTCGAAGAGTCGCGCATACATGTCTTCCCATTGCGAGAAGTCCTCGCTGCCTTGAGCTTGTTTGAGAAGCGCAGCACGAGCGATGAGGATAGTCAGGATGAGATTGCCAATCTTGGTGCGAACGACATGCTGTACCTGTGTTCGATCGAGGACGAGGCCGAGCAATCCGATGATGATATTGAGCGGAGCCTCGCTTACATAGCTCGAAAGCGGCGTGATGACACAGTTATTGAAGAGTTCGACTTCTTCTTTAACTCGTGCTGGAAGAGGGCTGTTATCGGCTGGAGGATAGGCGTCGCGGATCACATCAAGAACATCGAGATGAATGACAATCAGAGTCAACATGGTGAGCCGTTGCTGGTCATCGAGGTGGCGGAAGATGCGTGGAATAATCCTCTTGCTCTTGCCGTAGGAGATGATTTGGATGAAGGGGTGGAGGGTAGCAGGGCTAGATATGGTTAGAAGGCGGCATCGAAATGATAGGAGCGCACTTACTTGTTATGATCAACCATAATCTTGAGAGAATCCCACAACTGCTGGTTGAGTTCCTGCATCTCGCTTCGCCATCCTATGTGTGCTTCAAACACGTCGGGGGAGCCATCTTCCTGTGGAGGCGGAGGCTGCTTTCTGTCGTGATCTTCCACCCGCATCAATGCTGCGTGCATGGTCTCAATGTTGCGGAGAGTAGTTTTTCGATCAGCGGGCTTGGAAGGATGATGCTTTCTAACGTCGGCAGAGTCGGGTCGCTTGATATTAAGAAGTGGGCGAGGAGTTTTCGAATTGCTGAATGCGATCTTGCCGAGCGAGCCTTCCATGACCAACGACTTGTTCTTTGGTCTCGCTTTGGCCGCCTCCACAGCTCTGGCCACCTGCTGCTCCATTCTCTGCACATGGTTGTCACCGCCACGTGGATGATGTCTCGATCTGCCATACCCGTATCGACTGCCGGTTTGGAAAAGATAAGTCTGCGCAAACTGGTTGATTGGCTGACCAGGTCCACTACGAGGTGGGCCACGGATTTGCGCATAGACCTGGTAGTAAAAGTCTTCCGCAAGTTGCTCCTCGCTGCCAGGGTCGTTGTCGACACCTCCAGTGGCGGTGAGTAGCTGCTGAAGCTGAATTCGGGTTATGAAGTTCTTGTCTTGCGGGGTCATAAGCCCATTATTCTTGCTCAGGAGGAAGATCTTGTGGTTTCTCTTGGCTCGCTTGGCTTCCTCTTCCATGTATGCAGCACGCTCCTCTGGCGCCATCGACATCATCTGCTGCGCCTGTGTTATTGGCGGGCCTTGGTAAGACGGACCTCGGTGGTGAGCTGGCTGCATAGGGCCACGTGGGACCTGGCCGTGAGGAAAGCCTGGAGGAGGTGGTCCTTGCTGGAACTGCATTGGTTGTGGCGGCTGGCCATGAAAGTCCTGCGAAGCGGGTCGAGCATTGCCGGGAGTGTGCTGTCGCTGCAGGATGTGTGGTGCACGATTCTGGTAGTCCGGGCTTGGCTGTGCTGGAAGCTCTTGTGGAAGCTGCGGCGGTCGCTGAAGGATTTGTGGTGTCCTTTGTTGCGCAAATTGAGGCTGGGCTGGAGGCGTCGGTGCACCACCAAGACCCAGCATATTCTTCAAGCCTAGTGTCTGGCTCTGAATGTCTGGCTGAGCCGGAGGTGTAGGACGCGCATGTGCTCGCATAGCCGCCTCCACCTCTTCCAGACTCATCATTTTCGCGCCACCCATGCCTGGTGGTGGCTGCGGCTGTCCTGCCGGCTCTGACTTTTTCGCAACAGACGAGCCCCAAATGGATGCATCGGCCTCAAGCTTTGGAATGTATTGTGGCTCCTTGTACGCTTCATAGCCGGTCCGCGTTGGTCGCTGCTGAGGTTGCGCGCGAGGTTGAGGGAATGGTTGGCGGGCATGGTGAAGTGTCTGCTCTTCCAGAAGAGTACCTCTCACATTCGCAGTCTGGCCGGCGAAGTCAAAGTCTCTGCCAAGCTGCTCTCTTGTGACAGGCCCACCTCCAAAAGTGTCGTCGTTGTCCTCATCACCAGTCTCGTTCAGCTGGTTGCCCAGCCCATCATAGGTCTGCTCAAAATCCAAATACTCGTCATCGCCATCGCCTTCACCAGCGCCGCTCAGTCCGCCAAACGGGTCGTGAGACTCGAACATGCCCCGCGAGCCTTGTGCCGGCTTGTCGCGCGGCAGAGTGGTATCGAAGCCAAAGAACGACATGGTGATTGATGTAGTAGTGATTGATGTAATGGTAGCGTGGTGGTAGATGGGTGATATTTCCCATCCGTCCGCTTGAAGTCAATGTCAAATATTGATGGGAGAATCGATTGGCGCAGATGCGCGCAGGTCAATAGGAGGCCAACTCGTGGCTGCGTACTAAAGCGACGGTGCAACGATGGGTTGTGTTGTGTTGAGTGCAGAGGCAGAGGTGCACTAAAGTTAGTGTTGATGCTGTGATGCCGTGATGGGTGATGCCGTGATGCCGCGCGTGCGCTGGACCCCCTTAACCGCCTCCGTGGTTAAGTCCGTCGAACACCCACCCTGGCAATCCCCTTGTCAGGTTCCACTTTCCATGCTAAATCCGGTGTGGCCCCATACAAAACGTCATTATCTTCTTCATCAGCTTCTACACCATCGACAACAGTGGCTTGAAAGCGGTTTAAGCCGTCCACTGTAGCTGCTGACTTAGCAGGTTAAACTTCACGGTTTGAACCTTCAAGAGTCAGAATTCAGTCTCCGAGAGCGGCGGCGACTGGAAGAGGCAAAGCGCTGTTACAAGCGAGTCCAATTGAGCCTTGTCTATTCACCTGCAGAGCGGCTTCTGTGTGCTAACTATGTGGACACTGTAGGGGTTGATCCCTGTTTACCCGACGAACGCCGACCAGCAACGAGTTAACCAAGGGGACGTGGACATTCTGGAGAACCCATCCCTGGCCTGGCTGAGCAGTGAGGACGCGGTCTGCATACTCTTCCACTCTCGTTTTGGACGCTGACCTCTACCACTTTGTTTCACCTCCGTCACTCTTTACACTTCGACCCTTCTTCCCCTGCTTGCTTCAATTGCGACTGCGACAGACACAACGACATCCTCCGCCGCCGCCGGCGGTATACAACAAAGACTCGCCCGCCCCCTTGCTGGGCACATACCACACCTACCAATAACCACAATCGCAGGCAGCCTGACAGCCGCGACAGCACCATGGCAGGCTCTACGCGCTATATGCGATTCATCATCGGCGCCTTCGTAGCCATCGTCTTTATCTACTTCATTACCGCCTCGAACTCGCGAGTACCTGGCTCTGACCATATTCAGTCAGCGACAGAGCTGCTTAAGGCGCAAGGTATATGGAAAGGGAATCAGGATGGCGGATCCTCATCGTCCAGCTCGGGCAGCACTTTTGTCATTTCGGGCGACGACAAGGACAGCAAGCACGTCGCCGCGCCACAAGCTGCGTCCACTCAAAACACTTCGCCGAACCCAGCTGTGGGCTCTCAACAGCAGCTCCCTCCAACGTCCGCCCCAGGTCCGCGCATGAACGCCACTTTCGTGACACTTGCCCGCAACAGCGATGTCTGGGAAATCTCAAGATCCATCCGCCAAGTCGAGGATCGCTTCAATCGCAACTACAACTACGACTGGGTGTTCTTGAACGACGCCGAGTTTGATGACACTTTCAAAAAGGTCACCACCGCTCTCACTTCTGGCAAGGCGAGATACGGCAAGATCGACAAGGAACACTGGGGCTTCCCAGAATGGATCGACCAAGAGAAGGCTAAGAAGGTCAGAGAGGACATGCACGAGCGCAAGATCATCTACGGAGACAGCATCAGCTACAGACACATGTGTCGATACGAGTCGGGCTTCTTCTTCCGACACCCTCTCATGCTTGAGTACGAGTGGTACTGGCGAGTCGAGCCTAGCATTGAGCTCTTCTGTGACGTTGCATACGATCCGTTCAAGATGATGGCCGAGAAAAAGAAGAAGTACAGCTTCGTCATTTCGCTTTACGAATACGTCGAGACCATTCCAACTCTGTGGGACAGCGTCAAGAAGTTCATCAAGCAGCACCCAGAGCACATCGCTGAGGGTAATGCCATGGAATGGCTGTCAGATGACGGCGGTGAGAGCTACAACCACTGCCATTTCTGGTCCAACTTCGAAATCGGCAATCTCGAGTGGTTACGAAGCAAGGCATACTTGGAGTATTTCGACTTCCTCGACAAGGAGGGTGGGTTCTTCTACGAGCGCTGGGGCGATGCGCCAGTCCACTCGATTGCGGCATCACTCATGCTGAAGAAGGAGGAGATTCACTTCTTCAACGACATCGCGTACTACCACGTCCCATTCACCCACTGTCCAACCGGAGAGCAGACTCGCCTTGATCACAAGTGCCACTGTAATCCCAAGGACAACTTTGACTGGAATGGCTACTCATGTAAGAGTGACCAGATTTGTCGAATTGGTGAGAACCGAGACTAACACGTGGCTTCTAGGCACAAAACGATGGTACGAAGTGAACAAGATGCCTATGCCTGAAGGCTACGAAAAGGAACAGTGACTGGCTGGGCGATACGACATGATCGCGCTCGAGTGGCTTTGGCCTCTCATCATCCTAGGCGTCACGCTTGGCTTTATCATAGTCGTGCTGTTTGCTCGACCTGCGACAAAAGCATACCACCATTTGTCGCACCTTTGGCGAAGAAGACGAGCGAGTCGTTTCTCCGAGGTCAGGTTCGAAATACGGGAGCAAGTACGAGCAAAATGAAACTATTCTTTGGAAAACGTTTGATCCTCGCTGCATTGGGAATGGAGTTATGAAATACCCCTGGTGAAAGGGCTTTGTTGCGTGTAAGAAATACGACGGGGAGATGAAAGCGGCACGAATGGAACGCCAGGTGGGTGGTACGGAAGCACTAGTAGAGGCATCGGCGTTTTTGCATACGAGTACACGAGCCAAGCTATTTCGCGTTCGAGCAAGGGTTGAGCGATTGCTCTTCTACGGGAGGACCTCTGTACCTGATACCTGGCGGAATCGATCCAGCTCTACCAGAGTGGCCACCTTTCACGCAAGTTGATGTCTCGTCTCGGAACGGTAGTAATGCAATGCCCAGAATTGATCTCATGAGCCTTCGTATTCCGTCCTTGAAGCTGCTAGACAATACGGTCTGATGGACGCGAGACAAATACAGCTGCTAGGTTGAATAAAAGAAATTTGTCGAGAAAACAAATAGAAAGAATCGTAGAATGACAATAAGTACACTGCCTTTCACAGAAAGTGTGGTTGGATCGTCAAGCTCGAGGCAATTCGGCGCCGACATCGCACTCCCGAACCTTTTCCATCTCGAAGCTCTCATCACCTTCATCTTCCCATTGCTGACCAACCCCAAGATTTCTCTGTCCTTGTACATATTTCTGCATTTCTTCCGGCGTTGGCGTTGGGGCCTTTCAACAAATCCCTATGGATCCCTATCAACCCCCCCTCCTCGAATCCCCCTACCTCCGCTCCCTCTTCGTACGCATCCCTCTCCCTCTCTCCATATCTGCTGCAACCTGCTCCCTAACATCCCTAGGCAGGCGCCCTCGCAGGAACCACAGTCGACATCTCATTATACCCCCTCGACACGCTGAAAACCCGCCTCCAATCCTCCCCCGGGTTTTGGAAATCTGGCGGGTTTCGCGGAATTTACAATGGCGTGGGTTCAGCGGCCGTGGGCTCTGCTCCAGGCGCGGCACTTTTTTTCGTGGTGTACGAAGGGGTGAAAACGAATGTTGGGGAGGGGAATACGGTGGGAGGTCATATGTTGGCGGCGAGTTTGGGGGAAATTGCGGCTTGTGCGGTTCGAGTGCCCACGGAAGTTGTGAAGCAGAGAGCGCAGGCGAAACAGTTTCCTGGCTCGATGGAGGCGCTGAAAAACATTTTGGGGAAGAGGTATACGTGTGGATTGGCGTCGGTGGGGAGGGAGTTGTATCGCGGTTGGGGGATTACCGTTATGAGGGAGGTGCCGTTTACGATTATTCAGTTTCCGCTTTGGGAGGGGTTGAAGAGGTGGGGTTTGGAACGAGGAATGGATAGGGGGAGAGATGTGAGTGCGGCGGAAAGTGCGGTGTTTGGGGCTTTTAGTGGTGCGGTGGCTGCGGGACTCACGACTCCGTTGGATGTGCTCAAGACGAGGATGATGTTGAGCACGGGGAAGGTGGATGTGTTTTCTTTGGCGGGAAGGATATTTAGGGAAGAGGGTGGGAAGACGTTTTTCAGTGGCATTGGTCCGAGGACTATGTGGATTAGTATTGGAGGTGCGGTGTTTTTGGGAAGTTATCAGTTTGCGAGCAATATGCTTGGTGGTCGATGAAGGCGACAAAAGCTATCCCAGGAAGAGCCATGGTGCGAGTCATGCGCTGGCCTGTCGCTCTGAATTCTCGATTGTACGGCTTCTCGCAGAGGGAAGATCACGAGCATATTGCAGACGCGGAGACGGAAACGATGTCTCATTGCATGGCGTACAGAGATCTTCTGCGCCCACGCCTGACGAGAGCTACTGCTGAAGGCAGGCAGGAAACTGACTTGGGACACTCACGATGAATGACTCTTTGCTGATCCGCTTCAGCTTTGACATTGAGATGCGGTACTCATCGCCGCTGGAAATTGTTGCATGCAGCTTCGGAATGCAGAGGCGTACGCAATTACTACTCTGGCTTCAATGACCGCTCAAAGGCACAAGATCCGACACCCACCTGGATCAGTTGGCCAACTAATGCCATTTTATTGATGCTACAGGTAGGCTCTTCTCCCGCCTTCTCGTGTGAACGAGTAGCAAGCACTCAGAGGGATACAGGAACTCTCTTGACCGTAGCTTGGATAGATCATATACGAAGTTCATTCTTGGAAGCAGTTCAACACATCTTGGGCGCACCTACCAGACTTCTATGCTGGTGGTGGCCGCATTCCGTTTTGCCGCTTGCAGCTCCGTCTCCTGCTGTCTAGCTACGCTCCCGCCCTCACAGACAGGACGCTCAAAGCATGCGGACTAGCATTGTCACTTGGAGTGTATGCCCAGGTATCAGGGTCCATTACGTGCCTAATGCCTAAGGCTGCAACTGCTGCACTTCATCTTCGGACTTCTATATAGATTAGTCCTTCTTCCAATATATTAGTTATATTAAGTGGTTATGAGCCCCCTGCGTTTCTAACGCATTCTATACGTTTTCTAATAGTTAATCCGACTGCTATATAGATAGCGCTCGTTACTAAAAATTACGCTAATACTATTATCGTCGCTACTACCCTCGCCGCCCTCGAGTATTCTAGTAGGTACTAGACTCGAGTCGGCTACTGTTAGTGTTAGCTGTCCGCTATACCGGTTTCTAATATTAGTATTAGCTATCCGCTATACTAAAATATAGGCGCGCCTATCGGCTGCCCCTTAAGACAAGTCTATAGTCTCTTTCTATATTATCGCCGTCGCTGTCCGCAATAGCTCCCCCTATAACATCTAGCGCTTACATAAGCAATATTCCTAAGCTAAAGAATAAGGAGAACTACCTATTATAGTTATATACCGCTAAAGGCGCCCTTAAGGGTATATCGGTCTAGCGCTATATATAAGGCACCCGCCTACGACCTCTTACTAAGGCCTCTAGTAAGACTTCTAAAGAATTTAAGGACCGTTAAGATAAATAGGATTCTAAAGATTAAACGGCGCGTACCTAGATCTTCGCTAATTGTATTAGTAATATTTAATAATTACTACTTAGTCTGTCTATATCCTAGGAAGTATAGGACTTCCTTAAGAAGAAATATACTAGTAAAGGTAGGTCTACTAAATTTATGCTCTTCTAGGACTATATTACCCTTCGCTACGATAGTAAGGACGTCGAGAAGTTCTATAACGAACATAAGAAGAAGCTCGGTGCCTTAAAGGATACTAAATTGGCTATTAGCTAATATTAGGCTATCTATATGTTTATTATACAAATCGCACTATTCTACGAGGCATTCGTATAAATACGCCGTAAGCAGATGCGCACCTTAGAATATACTATTAATAATAGCACCCTTAATAATATTATTAGCGCGTTACTTAATAAGAATGTAGCCTAACTAAACTAGGCCCAATATAATAGCTTCTTCGGTCTTTAACGCTAACTATAATAGCAAGGTAGCAATAGTAATAGCAATAGTCGAGGTAACTCGAACCGTAGCGGTCGTAGTAGCCGCGGAAACAATAATAGTAGTCGTAGTCGTAGTAGAAACAACTAGAGTAGTTATTAGTCTAACTGTAAGAAGTACGCCTATTATTAGGGATCGTACCCTTCCGACCGCTATTATACTAAATACTCTTATCTAAAGGAGGAAGACTAACTGCGTCGTAAACAGTAGAAGGCTAAGAAGAAGGGGATATAGTAGCAACAGCAGCAGCGTAGACTAACTGCGCAGCAATAATAGCAATAGCCGCTATCTAGTTAGAATAGTACCTAGGGCCTGTATGCGGCTAATGCTACCCCGGGGGTGTTATTAGACCTAAGCAGTAACTACGCCTTTAATACGATTACTATTAGTAACGCAGCTTCTATAGCACTTACTATAGCGACTTATACTACTAATTAGGTTATCGACTTAGGTACTAGCATACATATAGTTAATAACCCTTTATTGCTTATTAAATACGAAGGCTATTACATTCCTATCCGGTTTAGTAGTAATACGAAGCACGCTACGATAGTTGGTATAGCTTAGACTAAGGTTGTTAATAAGCGTAGTATAAGCAATATAAAGTTGTCCGATATACTATATATACTAGGTCTAGTAGCTAACCTCCTATCTACTAAGAAGCTTGCCGATAAGGGCTGTTTCTATCGGAATAATAAGCGCGTGCTGTTTACTATTATTAACGGCTTGGAAGTTACTATTGCTTAGATATACCGCAAGAATAGTCTCCCCTATCTATATATACTAACCTCTAGTCCGGATAGCTAGGTTGTTACGCTTCTATCGAAGAAGGGGGTACTAATAGGTACGATAGAAGAGTAGCATCTACGATATAGCTATATCTATTACCGCAAGCTGCTACGGCTAGAAGCTAAGGGCTAGATTGTTATTACTAGTACTAAGAAGGACTTCCGCGACTGCATTGCCTATCGGATAGCGATAGCTTATAAGGAATACAATCGTCTACTACGCCTTCGACTATCTACGATTTACTATATTATCTATATAGACGTAGTTACTATTACTAATCTAGGTCTATTATAGGAGCGCTATTTTACGCTGTTTACGTACGCTAAGTTAGGCTATCGACACGAGTATGCTAGCACGCTCAAGTTAGGGGCTATAGTAGCTATTAAGGACTATTGTATATATATCCGTATATAGACTAGTTACTTAATCCTAATCTACCGCCTCGATAGAGGGGGTAAATATAGCGGAAATTAGCTATTAAATTAGGCTCGAGACGAGGGTATTATACTGCAAGTTACTATACCTTATTTATCGACTTAGAATAGCCTTACTAAGGTTAGCAATTATATCGTATATACGACTGCGAGAAAGATAATGCTATAGGCTAACCTTCTAAAGTCTCTATAGCTATATACTATTGCCTCCGCTATATAGGTCCTTAATATTATACCTAGAACCCTAGAAGGTCTTAGCCCCTATACTATTATAGCTAGGTAGCTTAATTAGTCTCGAAAGCAGCTACGCCTTTAGTACCTTCGAGCTTATAGCTGTACTGCTATTATATACGATTACAGTGTCGCTCGTAGAAAGAAGATAGATAGTAGAGGTCTTGTTAGTAAGCTAGTTAGCTATGCTAAGGGCTCTATAGACTCTAGAAAGTATATAATCTACCTACCTAATTAATATAAGGTTATCGCTTCTAAGGATGTTTAGTTTATTAAGTTAGATAGTAACCTTCTACTTCTAAATAGTATAGATCTGTATACTAATCCTAATAACCCTTCTAAGAGCGAGTTTATTAGTATTAAGTCTATTATACCGGCTCTGTTCAATTCTATAAGTAACGAGGCTCCGTTACTAGCCGACGCCGCTAGTATAGTCTAGCAGCTTCTAGCCTAATAAGAAGAGCCTCTAGACGAACCTGCTTAGCAAATGCCTAATAAGGTCGCTAGTCCGCTACCGCTCGACGATAACCTACTAGCTGTTTAACCGCCTTTAAGTAATAAAGAGGAAGAACCGGCGTACGATCCTTACGCTAAGAAGGGCGAGCCTAGCTAGTTGCCTAAGTTTAAGCGACTAGCTAAAGCTATTAGTAATCGTTCTATACGCAAGACATAGAGCAATAAGACCGCTCGTAACCTATTACGTAGCTATCTAGCTAATTGTAGTATTAAGCGGTTAACTCGACGTATAATAGCTAATATACCGATAGCCTATATAAAAGGCTCTATAGCTTCCTACTATATTGCTAAATAGTTAGATAGAGATACTATTCCTATTCCGAAGAGCTATAAGGAGGCGACTTAGTTACTATATTAGCCGCAATAGAAGGAGGCCTATAAGGCTAAATATAAGTTACTAATTAACAATTATATATAGGTTTATATAACTCGACTAGAGGTGCCTAAAGGTCGCAAGGTTGTCTATAGCCGATAGGTCTTTACTATTAAGCGAGACGCTAATAGCAATATAAGCCGTTTTAAGGCGCGCTAGGTCGTCTATAGCTTTATACAGGTCGAAGGATAGGATTATAATAAGACCTATACGGCTATTGCTAAGCCTTATACGCTTCGAGCCCTATTTAGCCTAATTGCTTATTACGACCTAGAGGCTAAGCAATACGATATTCTAATAGCCTTCCTTAATACCCTAATTAGCGATAAGTATAAGATCTACGTTAAACAGCTATACGGCTTTAAAGAGCGTAGTAGTAAGAGCATAGTTTGCCTATTACTAAAGGTACTATATAGTCTAAAGCAGTTACTAATACTTTAGTATAAAGAGCTTCGGAAGTACTTAAAGAGCCTAAACTTTATACTAATAATAACTAACGTGTGTGTATTTAAACACGTTCTTAGCGGCTTAATTATCGTTATCTACGTCGACGATATAATTATTATCGCCTATAGCCTATTAGTACTAGAGGCCGTTACTTAGTTACTAAAGGACCGTTTTAATATAATACCCCTTGTTTGCTTTGCTAATAGAATAGCTATTGTATTGTTTGTTTGTTTCATTCTATAGCGATATACACGTGCTAAGGGGGTGACTTGGAGTATATGCCTAGGTGTTAGGGTCCATCACGTGCCTGATGCCTGAGGCTGCAACTGCTGCACTTCATCTTCGGACTTCTACATAGATTAGTCCTTCTTCCAATACATCAGTTACATCAAGTTTGTCTCTCCACTAGCACATGGCCCAGACTCTTGTCGCAGCAGAGAGGTCTTCTGCGACTTCCGTTGCAACGTTTCTGTGCTTCCAGTCCAGCTCGAGGTCTTGTCTGGTCTCGAGAACATCTGCTGAACATCAAACGAAGCTGTGAGTTGGATCACAGGAAGTCTCGGCAAATTCTGGAAGGTGCGGACAGCACATGCACGAGCGTTGAGCAGCCGTAGTGAAGCAGATTCGTATGGCAGCCACACCAAACCCAGCTTCAGTGTTGTCTAGGTGAGCTTGACTAGGCTGCCAGCGCAAGGACAAAAGCGACCTTCTATCCAAACTTCAGCTTCTTCTCAACATCAAACACAATCCGGGTCACCTACTCGCAACAAGTATAGCCCCTCCACAGCACCAAGCACTGCTCAACTACCCATCAAGAACCTTCGACCCCAGAAGCAGCCAACATGTCTGCCATCAATCTCGCGCCGCGTGAGCACCAGATGTTGCTTGCCATTGGCAAGTATATCAACACCTCTGCCGTACGTCACGCCTCAATGTCATTTACCTCCGTGTTTTGTTACTGACCATGCTGCCAGGTCGACTGGGAGGCACTCGCCCGTGACCTAGAGTACAAGACCGCCAAAGCCGCCCGCGACAAGTGGTACCCGCTGCGTGACAAGCTGTTCGGCAAGCAAGCAGCCGGCGGCGGCACGAATGGTGCTTCCACTCCGGGCAGCAAGAAGAAGGCTACGCCCACCTCCCGCAAGCGCAAGAACTGTGAATCTCACTGCGCATTCTGTGGGAGCGTACGCTGACATGAAGATAGCCGACGACGACGCTACGCCGAGTAAGAAGAAGACTCCGAAGAAGGCGTCCAAGAACCAGCCCGAGTTCGACGAGGACGACGACGAGGAGAAGGGGAAGCACGCAGTCGTTAAGCCAGAGCCTGGTAGCGATGAGGATGAGGATGGCCTCGAACTCCCGACATTATAAACTCTTTCACCAGCAGGGAGGGAATAGTCATTGATTCATGACAAGTGTCCACGGGAAAGCGCATGGAGTTCAAGGGGAACATTGAGCAGGTGCCAAGTTGCACAGCAGGGTGGAGCCACTACCTGTGGTTCAGCGGACAGCCTGGAATTGCAGATCCAGCAAATAGGCCGTCCCCATAGCTAGAATGCTGGCGGAACAAGCCATCACAAAATTGACCCCGTTGTTGGTCAAGAGATCTCTCCCAATCTGTACCCTACTTCCATCCGGCAATACCTTGACGCGTTGACCTAGACACGTTCATTAGTGAGGCTGCTCCATCACTTGCACTTCGAGAACCGACATACCACCAGCACCTTCAATGACCTTTCCTGTCCCCTTGTCCGTCACAGTCACCTGTAATAAAGCTCCAAGCACAGAATCAATCACACTCCCAGCCAACCCAGCCATCACCAAAACCCCAGAAACCTTCGCATCCATCGCAACCTTCGGAGCCCCAAAGAAAAGCCCCACACCCGCCACAAACGTCAACAACCCACTCCCAACCAAACTGTACTTCAACCCATCAACCGTCACCCCTCCATTCGTCCCCCTCGCCACCTTCTTCCACGGCGCCGTGATCATAAACGGCTCCTCTTTCGACAAAATCCCAAGTTCCGATGCGAACGTATCCGCAGCCACTGCTGCATATTGTGCGATGATTCCCATCGGCAGGAATCGAAGTAGTTTTGGAAAATTCGGGCCTGGGGACACCGCGATGTGCGAGGAGATGAAGGGTTGGGTGTGTAAGAGATAGGCGTGGATCAAGATCAGAAGACTTGCCCAGCCGGAATTCGACCAGACTTGGATTGCTTTGCGAGCTCCTTCGCCTCCGGTTCCGCCGGTGGAGGATTGGGTCAGGTGGGATTTGGAGGAGTGGCCGATCTGGACGTGTTTTTTTTTCTTTTTCAGTATATGAACGCCTCCGACATGGGGTTTGAGTTTGAGGATTTTACCTTGGTCACGAATGTTCCGAATAGGAAGAATACCATCAATAGCCAGAAGAATGCGGGCCATGGGTGTAGCATGTGGATTGCGGCGGTTATGATTCCTGCGAATACGCCGCCCGGGGTGAGTTTGTTTTTTAGGACGGCGTAGGCGACGAGGCAGGCTGTTGCTGTTATTTCGGGGGCTTTTTGGCGGAGGAAGATTGTGAGGGACATTTTGGTTAGGGGTTTGGGAGGAATGTTTGGTTGTGAGTTTAGGATTAACTTACAAAGGTGTTGGAGAGATGTTGATGTCGGAAGGAGGTTCGGTTGACCGGGCCGAAGATCCTTGCGCGTGGCCGGGTGGGGGAAGGCGTTGTTTCTGCCAAGTCGATAACCGTCTCATCATGAACAGCGTCTCGTCCTCTTCTCTGTGCACGCTATGGTACTCTTTTCCTTCGAGAATAATATGTCCTGCACGCTATGATCCTCTTCTTCATCCAGCATACCGTGTCCACGCGTTTGTGAGCCGCCAAATGCTACGCGGGACATTCGCTCTGTCGATGCTATCCCGGATACTTTATGACGGACATCAACATTCAATGACCCTCCAATGGTTCACCTGCACGAAGCCCGAATGCCATGAAGCTGCCGATATTCCCGCCGCAATACTTGCATGCTCAAACAGCACCCTTCACTGTGTAATTGCGCATGCTGTTTAGCTAAGAGATCGCCCGTCCGAAGAAAATATGCAGTAGGCGATGAATTCGATACGGAGATATTCCAAAGATCAGAAAGAGCATTAGACTCCAAAATACCACATGGCTGCTTGCGGCCATCAACAAAATGTCTTCTCAGGCGGTATATGCGAAGTGAGCTGTAAACTGTGTAGGCTTTCAAGCTACGCCGAGCCCACGGCTATGTGAGTACAGCAGTGCATGTGCAACTTCCTCTCGCGAAAATGATTGCACACATTGACGACAGCGTGCACGAATTCGAACATCCCACTGATCTATTCTTGGCGCATGTTCTCACAATGCGATGTATTCGACAATTTCAATCTCCGACCTACGGCAAAGTCTTTGTTTTCGGAGCCAAATGACAACCAACCAGGAAATTGCTGATATCACGAGGCTGTAGCGTGAAAGAATGGCCTCATTGTCCATGCTTCGCGATGTCTGGAACAAAGGAAGAGATTTGCCTCCCACCTCGACGACGCCTCGCAGCAATATGTTCGGGGAGCAGTCAATCTCTCTTCTGCAAAGTTCTCCTGCATCTCCTACCATACGTTTCACGACAACCGTTTGAGCGAGAGGCAGGTCCTCGATTTTATACACCAATTTGTGTTCAATACTATACACTATACAAAAGATGGATACGCTACCAAAAACTTCAGCGAATGACGAAACTCGTCAGCACGAGAAAGCGAGCGACAAGCACATAGATGGAGAAGCTCGACCAGCGGATGACCGCAATGTACAAGAAGAGGAGATGGAGGAGTTGACGCAGCAGGACTCTGCATCAGCTGAAAGTGTTGAAATGCAAGATGATGACGGAGAAGAGTATGATGCAGGTTCCGACGATGGAGACAGCAATGCCAGCTCTGATTACGAGGAGCTCAATCCGGAAATGGGGCCATTGGTTGCAAACCGACCCCCAGGGCCTTTGTCCGAAGCCCAGCGGGCATACAATCCCTTTGTCAACGCCAACCCTGCTAGCGAAGCTGATTATCGGCGTCGTGGTTCTGCCGCTCAGCCCTTAGACAGCCAAGTCGATCCTGTGCCAGAAGAAGACAGGCCGAGAACGCCAGAGGATCAAGTAGCCATCACTGAAGTCGAGCCTGACTTTACGCCAAGGACAGCTCGACGGTTGAGGATAGAGAGGGAGCGAGGATACGATCGCAGGTTTCGTCCTAGGAGTGCAGTGAGGTTTACTAATGATGCCATAGCTACTCCTCGGTGGCCATATTTTCGTGACCAGGCAGCACAGCAGGCTGCTGCGGAGGAAGCTAGGCTCAGCAGACGGGCGAGATCCGTAGCTGCAGAATCGCACCACAATACAGAATATGAGACTTCCCAAGGTGACGAGATCGACTCCGATGCACCATCTTCAGCCTTCTCGGACGATTCTGATTCCGATGATGACGATGATACGCGTTCGGTCGAGGATGGAGACGACGAAGACGAACAAAGTGTCGACGAAGAGGACAATCAACTCGATCGTCTAGATACGATAGGGCCTTCCACCCCCGCAATCATTGAGCCCGATGTCAACAGCGACTCAGAAACTTCGACATCAGAGCAAGGCCTGGGTGATCCTACCCCCTTAGCGCAAGTTGGAGCTACTCTTGCGGTACCTGCAGAGTCCGTGGTCCCAGACCCACCTTTGAGTCCAGTGCGAACGAACTTTACCGGGTTGGAGTCAGTACCAGAAGAGCCCGATGACAGTCCTCTTGATCCTCTTGAATACTATCCGAGATTTGCGGATGATCCGTCTGAGACACTGCCTCAGCCCAGTGACAGTGCTTTGACGGATAAGAAAGGCAAGACTCCTCTGTATGCGTTGAAATATCCCACGAAAGTTCCAGCTCCGAAGCTCGGAGATAGGGTGCAGTCCTCCGGTGATGGCAAGCATCTATCTCGAGCAAGCCGCGAGGAAGATGAGGGCAAAGATCTGGAGCGTGCCCAAACACAGACCGGTGCTCACGATGTCCAGCCGGATGGCCAACGCACCGCCGACTTCATCGGTGAAGATCCACAGATCATGGCGTCTAAGGTCAACGAGCGTCGTCGCCTCGGTCTACAAGCAGAGGCGGATGCGAGAGTAAAGGCACTCGAGGAAGAGCGCCTCGCCTTCTTGTCCTCGGACAGCACATCTCCACCACAGGATCTCGATTGTCGAATGCAGATGTATATGGCGATGGCTCGCGATCACCAACACGAACGTGACGCGGCGTTAGAGCAACGTGACGCAGCATTGCAACTGGTTGAAGAATTGAAGGACAAATTTGTGGCCCAATTGCCCCCGGAGAACATCGAATATATACAGTTGCAGCTCACAATTTCGCAACAGAATCTCTCGGTTGCCAACGAGGAGATTGATAGACAGACCGAAAAAAGTCGAAAATACAAGGCCGCTTGTGAAAAGATGAAGAAGCAGGTTGAGAGCCAGCAGGAGAAATTTGTCAAATTCAACAGTTACTTCGACGAGTTACAAGACAGGGTCCAGTGTCTGGAAGATGAGGGCTCGGAGCTCAGAGACAAGAACGCTGGTCTGGAGAAGAAGGCCGCAGACGATAAGATGGTGGATGAGGCGCAGAGAAAGGCGATTGCCACGTACAGAGGGATGAACCAAGAGTTACATGACAACATTGATGAGCGTAAGCGCGAAATCGAGGAGAAATGCCAGATAATTACCGATCTAGAGGACGAGCTCCAAGAGGTATCTGCAAGCTTGAGAAAGCAAGAGAGGCAGTACAAGATCGACGTCCAGGAGCAACGAGATAAATTGGCGCAAAGCCAGTCCGACATCGAGGAGCAACAAGATAGGATCGCACAAAGCCAGTCAGATGTCCACGTCTGGATGGAGCAGCATGTTTCCGAATTCAAGACGACGTTGGAAGAAAAAGACAAGGAGATCGAAGCGCTCAAGCTCCAGCTCACCACCGCAACAGATGGCATCGCATCCGAGACCGAGGGTGATGTTCCGGCCATCGCCCTCGAAACTGCAGCGGAAAGGGCGCCGTCGGCCAAGGCTCAGCTAAAAAGTATCGACGCAGTGTTGGCCAACGAATCTCAGCACGACAAGCCTCAGCCTTTACCCGCATCGCCTTTCCCCGGTGTTCCCGAGTCATGGACTTCCAAATCTCCACCGTCGACTCCAACAATCGCCCCCTCCGATCCCCAAGCGTGGCAAGACCGTGTGCACGCATGGAGAAAGTCACCGGCATGGCAAGCGCAGCGCGAAGCTCTCCGACAAAGACGTCTCGCCGAGGCTGCGCAGGAGGGAGCGTACCTGAACCTCAAACGTGCGGCTTATGCTGTGACTTTTGATGCAAAAGTTCTGCCGGAAGGTGAAGGGGATGACGGTTTTCGGGAGAGGCGGAATCGGGTGGCGTTTTATGAGAATCTGAGGGCGAGGCCGAAGACGGGTTCTTAGAATATTCCTCGGTATAAGCGGGGTTCTGACCGGGGGGGGGGTTGATTATTGGGTCGTCGTACAATAATAATGCCGACGCCGTCCAGCCTCGCCAGCAGGCATGAGGTCGTGTGTTTAAGGTTCTTCTGGAATAGAACCCATACGCCTTGGCGCTCGTGACCTCCCGGAGGACAATAATAATCATGCAGCGCGGCAGGAAATTGCACGAATCGGTTCGGGGTGCGAAGAGAAGAGGTATCTGGGGTTTCGTTAGTCACACTTTACCCCGCGGTCGCGGGGGTTTAAGCTATACGCAAAATCGCGATTTGTTAGTAGGCTACACGTAAAACTCGATATAGTCGCACCTTCTAGTCCTATATAGATATCTAGGTATATAAAGTATCGAACCGCTAGTCTAAATATTATATTAGCGAGGTTATCCGAGTATATAGTAACCGTAGACCTCGCTACCGCTGTTTCTTATATAATCTTCCTTAGCCTCCTTAGTAGGCGCGTCTACCTTATTCTAAACGCGTATTCTTCGTATTCTCTTTCTTCTAGTATATATATAGCACCTGTTTATCGGTATAGAGCGTAAGAAGGTCGGAAAGGTTATTAAAAGGATACGCGCCGAGCGATTAATAGAGATAGAGAGGGTAGAGAGAGTAGTAGATCGAGTAGTTTCGAAGTACCGCGAATTAGAGGCTAAATCGTTAAAAGTTAGCCTTCGAGCGCTTTATAAGAGTAAGAAGGCAGCGGACCTATATTATCGTGTTTACTAGCGGTTAAGAGGTCGTAGATCGCTAATATCGCGTAATATAACAAATACTAAGCTAGATAGATCTTAGGAACTAGCGCTAGCGGATTATTATTAAGAAAGGGACGAGATAGGTATATTCTTACTAGTAGCGTTAGTCGCTATTATAGCGATAGAAATAATAGTTAGTATACTGCTAGAAGGGGTACCGAAGGATATAATCGTACTATTTAGCGTAGATTAGGCGGACCGCTTTCTTAGTCGCTATAGACTTAGCAAGGTTAAGTCTAAACCTATTAATAGACCCCGTAGTAGTCCGGGTTAGGTTAGTTTAGTTTGCTAAGCCGAAATTCTAGTTTAGTTTAGTTTAGTTTGCTAAGCAACCGGTATACGGACCGGTTTGCCGGCTACGTGCTAGCTACGGACAAAAACCTATCCTAAAACACGTCTAAATAGCCCGAAACATAGATGCAATCGTGTAGCGTATACAATATAGAGCCCCTATCGCGTCCGGGACTAAATCCGAGGTCGTCGTATATCGTCGCATATCGTCGCAGTTTAGTCGGATTTTCTCGGAAACTAGCTTAGACTAGCGGGGTAAAAAACCAAACCGGAACTAAACCGGAGGGATACCGCTAAGAAACTAAACTATATACGTTCTATAGTTCGCAAACCGAACTACTACGGGGTCTACCTATTAAGGTATAGCGTAAGGAGGCGTACGACCCTTCTACTATAAAGAGCTAGTTTAATAGGTTTAAGGCGATACTAAAGCGACTAAATATAAAGCCGCGGAATATATAGAATTTCGACGAGACCGGATTTCGAGTCGGTATTAGTAGTAACGAGTACGTCGTTATAATAGATACGAAGCGGCGCGCGTAGACCGAGTGTAATAGTAACCGGACGCATATTACTATCGTTAAGAGCGTTAATACCTATAGTAAGGTAATAGACTATTAGTTAATTATTAAAGTAGTAATAGTTTAAGAGCGTTAGGTCCCTAAAGAAGGTTAGTCTATTGCTATTACCTTAGGCAAGAACAACGTTACCTACTAATAATAATAGGCAAAGATAACTTCCTAATTACTATTAACGACTCTAGCTATATAACAGACGATACTGCTATATACTATATCCGCTAGTTTAAACGGAAGACGAGACCTAATAATCCGAATAAGTAGAGAGTACTATTATACGACAATTACGGCTCCTACTGCTTTAAAGAATTCGCTGCCTTTGTAAAGCGCTATAAGATTTAATTATAGGGCCTATAACTATATACTTCGCACTTTATATAACCCCTTAACGTTATACTATTCTAGGTATATAAGTTAAGGCATAGACAAGCGGTCTTAGAAGCTGTATATCGTAGTGTTAGTAAATTTAGTATACCTAAGTTTATATAGGCGCTCTTAGCTATCCGGGTAAAGACTTTTACGAGGTATAATATAAGGGCGGCGTTTCGTAAGACAGGCATATTCCTAGTAGATAGGGAGGTCCCTTATAAGCATATTCGAGATTAGTATAGGGCTACTAACTATAACTAGAACTAGTAAGCAATCGAGAGTAAGCTCTAATAGGAAGAAGCCTAATACGAGGAATCTCTAGTAATAGCGGAGGCCGCTTAGTAGGAGTACTTAGCGTCGGTTAAGTAAGAGCGTTTAGTAGAGCCTACTATTATCGATCCTAATAGCTAGTATCTCGCTAATAATCGCTCTTACTTATAGGACCTTAAAAACGTAATTACTTAGGGTATACTATCGTTACTACTACTACCGCGGCAGATGCCTATCCCCGAGTTGCCGGACTAGCTTCTTACTACGATAACGAGCCCTCGGAAGATTAGAGCGTCTCGTAAGGCTATACAAGCTCGTAAGAGCTTCCGACGTTATTATCTAAAACTAGCTCTAGAAGGTATCGACCTATTATTAATATTTAACCCCTTTTCCTCGTCGCCTATAAAGGACGCTAAAAGAGCCTATAAGATATTAGTTAGCGCCGCTATTTGCAAAGGCGAGGAATATAAGCGTAAATACTAGTCTACGAGTCTAGTTAAGTATACAAAGAAGCGCTAGAAGGAGCAACCTAATCGGCTTATAAGAGTAGGTACTATCGAGGCAGATAAATTACGGTTATAACTTATATAATAAGATAAGGACCTAGCTAATAACAACCGCCGGAAGATGCTCTAAGAGGCATAGAGTGTATATAATAAGGCACGCACCTATCGACTTAAGTATAGTAAGGTATTCCGAGTCGTATTTAATAATAATAGCAAGACTAAGTAGATAGACGTTAAATTATAGGCTATCGATAAGCCGCTACGATAAGTCTTCGATAAGCGACTTCTTACTTTAGATAATAACCTTATATTAAAGAAGACTAGCGATCTATATACTAAGGATATCTACTTCTATAGGCGCTCTACTTACTCTACTAAGGGCGGCGATATAGTATATATATAGAGTCCGATAAGGATACTAGAACTACCGACTTATACTTATAACTACGAAGAAGGCGATATTCTAGTATAGACCGTTAAGCTAAGGCGACGACTAAATAGCCTATTCGTATAAGAGCCTAATATACGATTAGACTAGCTATAATAAGACGAGGCGCTACTTAACGAAGATATAGTATATACTATAATTTAGCCTTATTTAGTACCTCCTCGCCGCTGCTACGAGTCTATATAAAGTAAGCGCTATTTCTACGAAGCTCCGAAGAAGTCTAACTGTTATAGAGGCGCTATTGTAATTGCTAGTAGCAAGAGCAACCCTATTAAGCTTAAAGAGGTAGATAGTAGATATAGTAGTTAGCTATTTAGCTAATAAGAAGAGATAGCAATTATATAATAGATATATAGGCCGACTTATAAGGTAATTAACTATATAGTTAATACGAGGTATACGCGGAGGCCGAGTATAGGTCTATTTTAACTATATACGTAACTATATACCGTCGCAATTTAGTCGTTAATATACTAGAAATCTACTGCTTCTTAACTGTAATCGCACTTACACTTAGCTTCCTATTATATATGCGTTATAATGTACGTTTGATCGAGTTTTGCGTGTGGCCTACTAACAAATCCCGATTTTGCGTATGGCTTAATCCCCCGAGCGCAGGCGAGGGGTGAAGTGGGCTGACGCAACCCCGGATATACTCCGTGCATGATGCTGGATGCATGCGAGGTTGCATCTGCACCACCAACGTGACAGGGCGGGAGCAGGTGGCGTGCCTGTCGGTCGCGTGGAATCCAACGCCCCTCGTGCAGACAAGCACCGTGCCACCCCGGCGCGTGCATCCACACATTCCATCCTCATGCCGCATACGGTATGGCCGACTGCATACCCGTTCTATTCGCGGGGGCGGGGCGAAGAGCGGAGAGGAGCTTCAGCTTCGATTGCCCAGGCCGGGCCAGGGTGCTGGTCCAAGGAACAGTTCCTGCGCTGGCAAGCCCGACACTGTCCTTTTCGCACCTCGCACCTCGCATCCTCCCTCGCCTCGCCTCGTCCCTCCCGGCCTCCTACCACGACGATGCTCTATGGGCATTTGCATTGGAGCTGGTCTATGCATGCTCCGACGCACCACGACCAGCGCGAGCCACGCCGGTGACCACCCCCAAGACCAGCCGACCGCGCGAACATGATCTCTGCCAGCCTGCAGCAGCATTGCTCGCCCGACTTGGGGAGTGGCAACGTGCTCACGCAGAATCAAATGTCCCCCAGCGCGCTGCATACGCGGGCGGAGAGCCCTCAGTACGCGATGCAACGACAGCAAGCTCCGCAGTCGAACGGCACAAGACCTGCACGGAAACACAGACATGGCTACAGCAATGGAAGCATGGAGGCGTCAGAGGAGGCCGACGCAGAGGCCGAGGATAACCCCAGTGCAGCGAATGGCTCGGTCAAGGGCGGGAAGACGGCCAATGGACAGCCAGTCCGCCGCAGGATTAGCAGAGCCTGCGACCAGTGCAATCAGTTGCGGACCAAATGCGATGGACAACACCCGTGTGCGCACTGTGTGGAATTCGGCCTGTCCTGCGAGTATGCCCGCGAACGGAAGAAGAGAGGCAAAGCTTCGCGCAAAGACATTGCTGCAGCACAAGCAGCTGCCGCCGCACAGGCTGACGCCAAGTACCACAGCCCCAACTCCGGCAATGGAGACGGAGACTCTGCAGATGCCGGCGCAGTCGAGCCGAAGCTGGAGGAGAAGAGCTTGAAGCGTAAGAGATCGAGTCTTGACTTCTATCCACCCTCGCTGCCACCACCGCGATCGAATAGCATGACGAGTCAGCGTGCAAATGGACATCTCGCTGTGAATCGCCCAGTTCTGGAACCATCAGGCGGCATCGTCACTGGCCACGGCATGCACGACTCGCATCACATGTCCGGGATTCATCAGCGGCCGATGCCTTTGGACCTTCACACTCCAGCTGCCAGTCTTCCTGCTCCTGGCGCCCCTGCAGCCCCTATGCACTCACGGAACATGTCCGTTGCTATGGGTGATTATGGCAGCATCGACGACTACCATCGCAGTGTGCTGCATCCCGGGGCGGGCGCGAACATACTGCATTCAGGACCCACGCCCATGCCGCAGTCGATGATACAGGGAGGCACCGTCACCGGGTACGGCGACAGTCCGTATGGGGACCCTTCGCCCAACAGTCAGAACGGCTTGGGCCCTCACGGCTATCCTGGCATGAACGGATCGCCGTTGTCTGCAAGCTTCTTCCGCCAGTCGCCAGTCGCTGGGTCTCCTGGCTGGCTGTCATTACCGTCGCCATCAGCAGCGTTGTATCCGCACTTGCAGAATGCACCTTCGAACCAGACGCTGCGTTATCCTGTCTTGCGGCCTCTGCTATCCCACATCTCTCCCATTATCCCGGCTGGCCTGGCTTGCGATCTACTCGAGCTCTACTTCAGCAGCACCTCACAGGCTTTCATGCAGCCACAATCGCCTTACGTACTTGGTTACATCTTCCGCAAAAGATCGTTCTTGCGTCAGAACAACCCGCGAACATGCAGTCCTGCTCTGCTCGCAAGTATGCTTTGGATTGCTGCACAGACCAGTGAGTCGGCATTTCTGACTTCTGCGCCATCGGCACGAGGGAAGATCTGTCAGAAACTGCTGGAGCTCACTGTGGGCCTGCTCAAGCCACTCATACACAATCCACTCGACGGACGACAGCTATACGGTGGCAACACAGTCATCAATGGCGTTGCACTTGGTGGCTTCGGTGTGGCAATGCACGCACACGATATGGAAAGTGGAAACCCGGGTGCGAGCGGTGCGCTTGACGACGTGGCAACATATATCCATCTGGCAACCGTGGTATCCGCCAGCGAGTATAAAGCCGCCAGCCTGAGGTGGTGGAATGCTGCTTGGTCGTTGGCAAGGGAGCTGAAGCTAGGAAGAGAACTTCCGCCCAATCCGGAGCCGTCCGCGCCGGATGGTCCAGAAGCAGAAGCTGAGGCGACAGGCGAATCCAATGGCAACCACTCGAATGGGACAGGCCACGGTTCGCAAGCTGGACTGATCTCAGAGGAGGAACGAGAGGAGCGCAGAAGGATCTGGTGGCTGCTGTACATCGTGGATAGGCATCTGGCACTGTGCTATAATCGCCCACTTTTCCTGTTGGATGCAGAATGCGAGGGTCTACTGCAGCCCGCGAATGAGGCTGTATGGCAAGCCGGCGAGTCCTACCCGGGCGAGAACCACGGAGAGTCGACATTCTTCAGGCGACGTGGGCCTGGTTTCGAATGTACAGGACACAGCTTGTTTGGATACTTTCTGCCACTCATGACGATGCTCGGCGAAATTGTGGACCTCAACCAAGCAAGAAACCATCCAAGGTTCGGCTTGCGGTTCAAGAGCAGCTCCGACTGGGATGATCAAGCTGCAGAAATCTCCAAACAGCTCGAAGCGTATGGTCGGAGTCTGGAAGAATTCGAGGCACGCAATATGCAGAAGCCAGAGTCGAAGCAAGCATCCGAGAACGCTGGCAATGGAGATGGAACAGGAATCGACGGTACGAGCCCACAATCGGTCGGCACGACGAATTCTGGACAGCAACGCATCACCGAGACCGTTCTGCAGACAAGAATTGTCGTCGCCTACGGTACGCATCTCATGCATACCTTGCACATTCTTCTCAACGGCAAATGGGATCCAATATCCCTGCTAGATGACAATGACCTGTGGATCTCATCGCAGTCATTCATCTCAGCAACGGGCCATGCTGTCTCCGCTGCGGAGGCAATCAACGACATCCTCGACTACGACCCCGACATATCATTCATGCCCTTCTTCTTTGGAATTTATCTTCTTCAAGGAAGTTTCCTCCTCCTGCTCATCGCCGACAAGCTTGGAGCAGAAGCCAGCCCCAGTGTCGTGAAAGCTTGCGAGAGCATCGTGAGGGCACATGAAGCTTGTGTCGTAACTCTCAACACAGAATACCAGGCAAGTCACCCTCTATTCAATCTGAAACCTCTGTGCTGACATCCCTCACAGCGGAATTTCCGCAAAGTCATGAGATCTGCTCTTATGCAGGTTCGTGGCCGTGCTGTAGAGGATTTTGGCGAGCAGCAGCTTCGTAGGCGAGAGGTCTTGTCTTTGTACAGATGGACTGGCGACGGCACTGGTCTTGCTCTATAGGGATAAGGAAAAAGGAAGAAAAGCTCACGAATGGAATGGAATGGAATTGTGTACAGATAATACGACTGGGATAAGTTAGGTCGAATGATGTGGAACAATAAGCTAGCGAATTGTATATACCTTATATAGTACGATAGTAATATACCCCTTCGAATATTTTATATATAGCGAGGAAGTTTTTACTAGAATTTAAAGCCGCGGAGTTTAATATTTATAACGATATAGACAGTACCTAAAGCACTACTTAAGAGAGATAGCTCTTCTTATAAGCTATTAGATTTATATAATAATACTACTAAGAGGTTCGGATATATAAGTAATATAACTATATATATTTAATAATACTAGTTAGATCGCGATATTATAACGAATAAGATAGCTAAGAGCCGATACTACGTAATTATATTCGCCCTTATACGTTTTATAAGTAGTATAACTCTATATATATCCTTTCTAAAAGTCTTACTTTAGTAACAAGGTTCTTTTTATAGTAGTATATTAAATAATACGTTATAGGGGGAAGAGTCTTAGTAGTATAGCGTAGGTTAAAGGAGTATTCTACTAGTTAGGTTTATAGGTTATTATATTTATTAGATAGGTTAGTTACGATAGTTTAGGTACTACGTTTAGATTAGCGATATAGATTTTTTAGATTAGGTTAGGTTAGGTATTCGATATTCTCTCTTTTTTCTTTTATAGCGTATTTACTTAGAGATTAGTAGAACTTAATAGACGCTAGCGATCGATATCGACTCGCTAGTAATATTTATTAATAAGGGATCTTTTTAGTAAATATCTATCTTAGGGAAGTTATTATATATACTATATTTAAAGGTTTTAAATTTATATACTATTTATATACTATATAAACCGGATTTATATTAGCTAATATATATATATATATATATATATATATATTTAGCTTAAATTAAATTTTAAATACTCTTTATTCGTCTCGTCGAACGAGTTACTATTTCTACAACTTAGGACGAAATCCCGCTTATTTTCGATCGGAATATAGTTAGTCTATCGAACGAACTAAATCGCGTATACTAAGCGTATCGATATCGCTAGAGTTAAAAGCGGTCTTAATCCTTTTAGACTATTTCTAGGATATAAAGGAACTATCGAACTTAGATTTATACTAAGTCGAGCTAGCGCTATTCTTATAGGGAGCTATAGATATATAGCAGAAGATAGAATAAGAAGATACTATATTAATTAAAGAGTAAGCGTTAGTAGTAGGCGTCTAGCGGTCTCTCTTTCTCCTTACTTTACTAAAGAGATAAAGAATATATATTAGTTATTCCCTAGTATAGCTAAGCTAGCTTTAAGGCCTATATTTTAGAAAGTAGTTATAGAAAGATAGGGTACTAGTCTATATTATATATAAAGACGATCTCTAAGCCGGCTAGAGCTAAAGATTAAATAGCTTTAGTTACTAGCTATAGTAGTGTAAAAGCTCGCTTATCCGCTCTAGCGAGTAGCTTTTACTTCCTTATAGTTAGGACCTAGATAGTACTACCGCTTTATCTATTCCTTACGTCCTTACTATTTACTTTTAATTTAGGGTTACTATTTGTTTATATATCTTCTACGTTATTGTTTATAGGCTAATAGATAGTAGAGGGAGGTATATTAACTCTTCTTAGAGCGTCTTATTCCTAGTAGCGATATACTTAGATTAGGGAATATTACGATTATTATCGACGTCCTTTTAGGTTTATTAATCCTCGGTAGATACTTCTTAGAAATACAGGCCCTCTTAGTCTTCTTACTAGTAGTAGCTAGGATAGCGTAGCCGAAGAGACTAGTTAATAAGTAAGCAATTCTTTTAAAGAGCGTTTAAATCGGTTTAACTAGTCTTTTTAGGTATAAATCTATAGGGCGGATATACTTAAAACTATTATCGAAAGGGCTACTAGCTTTAAGTACTTCTATTATATAGAGTCCTTTATAAAAAGATATTAGCGAGAGTAAGTAACCCTCTTTCTACGAATAGGATACCTTAACTAAAATTAAGTTATCGTTACGTCCGAATCTAGTATATAAGACGTTATATATACGACTTAGGTAGCTATAGAGAAGTCTTTAGGTATTGTAAAGACCTCGTAAGGTATTAGGATACTATATATCGAAACTTATTATACTTCTGCCTAATTAGTAGCTATAAACGATTAATAGCTAAATATAAAGGCTTCTCTAGAGAGGATAATTTTATACGCTATCTCTAGACGTAATAGAGACGAGATACTAATAGCTAGCTCTCCTAGTATCGATTATTATAAATTAATAGCTCTATAATAAGTATATTATACGCTCTATTCTCCTAAATTTCCTAGTATATCTATTAGTAAGCAAATCTAAATTCTTTTATAGGGTTTAGATAATATATCTTTATTCTAGTCGATAAAGGCTAATATAGAGTCTACGTAGGTATAGAGTACTAAAAAGCGATCTCTTCGTCTTTATTATACGTACTCGACGATAGCTAACTTACCTACGTTCTTTTATATTTAGGAGCTCTAGTAACCGTCTACCTAACGAATAGTATATTCTTCTATATATAGAGAGCCAAGACTCTAGTCTTCTAAGAGTTCTATATAGTCCTAATAGCCTATTAATTGTTATAAAAATCTAAATTCTAATAGTTAGTCTTCTAATAACTTACCTCTAAAGTAGAGATTATCTCTAAGATATATCTTTATTTCCTTATTGCTATATCCAGTTCCTCTAATAGGATTATAAACGATAGTATCGTTTCTGTATACTAACGTAATTATAGGAGGTAGTAATAAGGTACCCTAGGCTAAGAAGTTAGGTTTTTCTCTATATCTACTCTTTAGTTAGGAATATATTAATAAATTATTTTAAATTTCTACGCCTTAGACGCCTATAGCTATTGTAGCTCTATAACGCTTAATATCGGACTATTTATAGATATCTTAGGTTACGTAGTAGTATTTGTTATTTAGGTCGTTAGGTAAGAATTATAGTTAATTGTTAATTTTAATAGGGCTATATTCGTTAAAGGAAGATTTTAGTAGATATATCGTTAATAGGATTTGCTAGGAGATAGCACTAATTATATACGAGGCTGTAAGTTAGCTTCCGTCGCCGAGTATAAGCGTCTAAACTAGCTTTCTATCGTCGCCTTCTATAGTAGATATTAAGGTTACCCGACCTTTGCCTAGGATAACTTCTACTCCTACTTTCGTTAAGTAGTCTAGCGAACTTTGCTTAACTTTATCTAGAAGTAGTTTAGGAGAAAGCAGTTAGTCTCGCGAGTGTACTAGAGTAATACTATTAATCGATAGTTCGACTACCTTTATCTTAGCTACTATCTTAACGCCTACCGCTCTACCTCTAATAATTATAATAATACCTTTCGTAGTATTCCTAATCGACTAAGTATACTCTACCGTCTCCCTAAGATATCGCTTCCGGGTTAATTCTTAAGGTATAACCGGCTATACTCGTTAGATACTAGTAGCTGTAACGAAGTAATTATACTTATATTTAGAGATAATATCGTTATTCTTATCCTCGATTCGCGCTACCCGCTACTTCGTATTAATAAGCTCTAGACTTACTTAGCTACTTCGTACTAATAGGTACTATAGAGCGGGAATCTCTACGAATCTCTACTAAATTTTCTCTATATATTTAGGTAATACAAATGCTAGAGGACTTCCGATTAGGTAGACTATTTATATAATATTAGTTAGTTAGGGTCCTTCCGGCTTTATATCGATCGATCGATCGCTATTATAGAATCTATCGCGTTTATTAACAAGATAAATATCTACGTTAACTCCTTTTAATGCTTCTAAAGATAGCTATTTCTTCTTAGAACTACTCCTAGGTAGTCGTCCTAAATATAGATCGAGAAAGTTCGTTATAAAAGAAATTCTAGCGTAAGCGCCTCTAGCTACGAGGATTCGGATTGTTATTAAGTCTTTCTAAGCGCCTATTGTTAACGATCTAGCTATATTAAATAGTATATAAGAGAGATCTAAGAATCTAATAAGAGAGTTAGGTAGATAGCCCCGAAATCGCGGGCTAAGTAATGTTATATATCCTACGAGTAAGAAGTAGAACGATTTCTTTTATGTTTACGTAAAGTGCTATAGAGAGAATAGACTCGGGTTGTTGCTAGGCGTCTACCGAAGTCGGTCGGCTTGAACAAAGTAGACTCTTAGTTTAAGGCCTACCTACCTTAATATTAGACTAGTGGACGAAGAATTAGTTTGCGATTACGTACACTAAATTAGACTTTGCGGCTTCTCGGGTTAGATTTATACTTTTAGAACAGCTAATAGGAGCAATAGAGACTAATTCTTCGCCTACGGGTCTAAGACTAATTGTCGCAAATTCGGTATGCAGCCCTCTACTAGAAGATAAAGTCAACGTACAATACGAAATACGATAATCTAAGACGTAGAGATTGTAGCGCACGCAATTCTGAATACAGTAATCTAAAAATCATATATATCCGACGTAGCGCTATCGAGAAACATATCGAATCCGAAGGCGGGTCGAACAGCGACTAGCTGCTGCGGTAACTACCTAAAATCGCATTTTTTAACTAATCTACCTTTCTATATACTGCCGTAGAGCTCGACCTTGCGATTCATTTAGTGCGGGTCTTACCTTTTCTAGACGTAGTATAGTTAAGGAACAACTGTTATATAGAAATATACTGCCTTAGGCTGGATTTAGATACTAAGCCTTTACTAAATCGACTTTATCTATACTAGTAGTCGATCGTAACACCTTCTATATAGTAGAAGACTCGTTGTTAATAACCTAGCCGTAGAAGATAGGTATAGTTATACTAAGTTAATACGACGGAGCGAGTTAACCGAGATCTCCTAGTGCTATATTAGCATATTATATATCTATCTTCTTCGGTATATATACTAGTTATTAAGGCGACGGCCTTAGATAGTAGAGAGTCCTTGTTGTTAGTCTTAACGAGCGTAATGTCCCCGTTATCCCCGAAGATTAGCTCTTAAAGCATATCGATCTGTTACTTGCTTAGTTACTTGTTAGTACGCTCGTTGAATTCAACAAAGTCCTTTAAGATGCGCTAAAGGACATTGTTAACAACGGTACGCTTAGTGTCTATAGTAGTAGGACGCTCTACCTTAATGTCGGCGATAAGCTGTAGCAGCTCCTAGTACTCGAGGCGTAGCACTATATACTTATTGCGAGACTCGCGCGTTAGGCGCTGCAAACCGTCGTAGTAGATATCTATATCGATAGGGTACTTCTTTAGTAGGTTAATGCGACTAATGCGGATAGAGATATCGGATCCGAGCATATTCTATACCTCGAGGTTCTCGTTAGAGGCTGCTATAGTGCTTTCGGTGTTGTTCGTATTGTATTGTCGGCGCCTTAAATTAAGCGCTAGAATAGAAAGAGTATATATATGCGTGTGTTTATATGTGCGACTAAGAAATAACAAGCTTCTAGCGGCTTCTAATCCTCTACTATATGTTTCCGTGTCTCGGCCTATGCGTATGTATATGCGCGACGCGATCCCCTACAAACACGGCCCTTCTTCTGCCTTTAACCTCTATAGCGTCCGATTTAGCGTCCGATTTAGCGTCCGAGTCTCGGGCCTTATATAGAAACTCTAGCTTATCTTCCTCGTATAGCACCTAGTACAGGGCCTCGAGTCGCTGCTATTAAGTATATAGACGGCGGCTAATAGAGGCAATAGATTCGCGGCGATATATCTTTAAGCGGCGATAGATATTCGCATATATTAGGCCGCGCTCCTAGCGTATATACTATACCTCGCGACGAGCGGACTCGCACTAGACGTAGACATAGAAGCGGTCGGCATTATTAATCTTATCTAGTATATAGTCGGCGTCGTTAGCTAGATCGACGCGTAATATAGGAGCGCTATCGCCGCGCTAAATCTAGCGCTACTATCGCTAGTTATCCGCTATATCGAGTTCTCGGGGTCGCGGAAGGTGTTTTGTAAAGCTATGCGAGTAGTATAGGTGTATAGGCGTTAGTAGGTAGGTTGGTTTAATACCCTAGATAGCTTCTAGCTTTAGTAGCCCTTCTTAGCTAGAATTAATGCAGAACCGTACGGACTAGGAAAGCAGACACGTAGAGGTTGTAGAGCGTATCGCAAAGGTAAAGCGCGTGTTCTTTATTAGGTAGTTCTATATACTTTATTTGCTCGAACAAACGAGAAGAGAGTAGTTAAACGAGGTAAAGGGAAACTCGAGTTAAAGTTTACCGAGAATTAAATCCGTATCTTTTATACTACCTGTGTCTAATACATATGTTTAAATTTTTTATGTTCAGATCTAGAGCTAGATTATACATTGTCAAGCGATCCGACATAAGCCTACATTGTTGTAATCGATATAATAGACTTAGACATACTACCTCTGTAGGGAAAGCCTATACCCTAGCGACATTATCTCTCAGGCGCTCCGCTAAAGCTTCGCCCTTGTCTAT
>NW_006921540.1:113848-116521 GCF_000340215.1 Pseudocercospora fijiensis CIRAD86 | reverse complement strand
TCCGATGCACATACCACTACTTTAAATTTGAGATGGAAGGTAACAAGGGCGATAGAAGCTGAAGTGGTGCGCCTGACATTGAGGTAGAGGCCCACGATCATTTGTGTAAAAGCAGAGAAGTGGTCTGATAGCAGAATCTGACTGGAAGAGTCTTGTTTACATTGATTTCGTTCATCGTTGGTATTTCGACAGTGCATATGAGTACACCTTATCTTCCATCAAGATTACCTTCAGTCAACCCTTCTATTCTAGCCAGCTTTGGACCAGGCGACTCCATCCTTCACTCCAGCAGAAGCCTTCCCGGCCTTTGTATGAAAATCTTTCCCCGTACTAGAATCCGCCTCAGGCATCGTCTCGTCGTCTCCATTGGACCTAGATGTGCGGGACCTCGAAGACTTCGAACCCAGAAATGTCCAGCTTGATCCAGAGTCATCATCATCTTCCTCGTCATCGCCCCTGCGCCCGAAAATCTTCTTTGTGATTGGGGAGCCGTTGTCATCGAGTTTGCTTGTAGACTTGGAGATCCATTCATCGCCCTTCTCGTCTCTTGATTTGGCGGAGGCTTTGGCGTTGGGTCCAGAGGTGGAAGTATCAACTCTTCCGTCGCTGTTGGACTTGGAAGAACTCTTGGAGGTGGACATCTTGGGTTTGTATTCAAATTTCTCGTAGAAATAGTGAGCAGACTTAGACTGACGGTCCCTGCTGCAGCTGTTGGAATCACTAGAGAGCTCTAGGTATGGGTTGATATGTTCACCTAGATTCCTAGAGAGAGATAGCACACCGTCAGCCTGCAGCATGAATGAGGCAATTACAGTCTTTGCAAGCCTCATTTGTTACCCGAGGGCTGCTGGACTTTGTCTGACCATCGAGAAACCAGGCTGTGATCTCCTTATGTTTTCGATAATTGGATATTCAAAACACGAACCGATGAGTTGTTCACATCATTTTGACGCCCCATAAAGCGGGCATCGCTTAACAGCCGGTTTGATTCCAGTCTCCAAGACCTCCAGATCAGTAGGATCGACAATGCAGTAAGGCTGTCCTATCAGCGCCTGCCACCTATTTACCGGTGAGTGCCTTTGCTACGTGTGCGGTTGCCTCCTTCTGACGCCTTCACTCCGTCATGCAAACGTTCGTGCTCAAGTAGTATGAGTACTCAGAGTTTCTCTCGAGCACTTCTTCCCTAGTTATCAATCGAGCACGATCTTCGCGCCCAATAAAGATCAAAACCCTCAACCATCCGCACAACAGAAAATCAGACGATCATGGGTTATCACTCTCACGAACACACGGAGAAGTATGAGGATAATGGTAGCTCTTCTTCCTCCTCTTCATCATCATCAGGAGGAAGTAGCAGCTCCTCATCTTCTTCGTCCTCGGGCGGAAGCTCCTCTTCGTCTTCAAGCTCCTCGTAAGTATGTGGAAAGTAACCTGTTTCTCTTCAATGCTACTGCTGACGCTTGTGTAGAGAAGGACGTGAGGTCAATGCTGAGGTTAAGGTTACTGTAAAGGGCGACTGAGAGTTGTGGAAGACAAGGGTTCCACTCGATGCTGCTGGAGGGAAGATGTTAAGATGTCGAGTTTTAGATCGTTCGCTCGAAATGAACTGTTAGGTTGGCTTTCTCCCGTCATTTCTACATCGTATACACTCTTTTCATGAGCAATCTGTATCCGGACAAGGTGCGAAGATCGCCAGCCAACCGTAGTAAGACTTTGCTGAGATGGGGACGCGGACGCAAGATCAAACGGTTGCCTGGAGACGAGAAAGACCAACATTCCAGCAGTTTTGGAGAGTTCGGTATGAGATGCGCGAGAAGTAATGTGCTTCTCTGTCGGCTTTGACTCGGAGACCGGTTTCCATTTGATGCGTCTGGTGAGTCGAGTTCCTTTCACATGCACGTTGTGTGACATGGCTTTCTTCCGCTTCGAAGCATCAGCGGCTTGCTCGAAGGCATTGCACATTATTGAAGGGCTGTCATGTAGAATAGCCGCCGTGTTTCCTGCATCATCGCCTGCTCTTCTCCCGTTCGACAAGGCTTGTCGGGTCCATCACACGGCGGAATGTGTCATCATCCTGCCGCTTACACCTGCCAAGACCACCCAGCCGAGGCTAAACAGCTTCCAGATGCTCTAGAATACCGAAGAAGCACCCGCTTTCACCGTGCTAGCAAGTGGACGCACTATATATTGCTGACTGAGACCGCACTATGTCAAGGTATTTGTGATTGCTTCTTCCACCCCTCACTTTCTGTCCTCCTACATCCCCATCCCACCACCGCTTTCCCAAAATGGCGTCAGCAAAACTCATCCAGCAGGGCCCTTTCTCCCACATCATCAACGGAAAGCCATATGACCAGAAAAATGCAAAGACGTTGGATGTGATCAATCCCGCGACCGAGGAAAAAGTTGCCTCCGTCCCCATTGCGACCCGCGAGGTGCTTGATGAAGCCGTTGAGCATGCCCAGAAGGCTTTCGAATCTTGGTCCAAGACAACATGGCAAGAGCGTGCGGAGAAGATCAAGGCTGTGGGCGAGGAGTACAAGACCCTTATCGGCGACCTCGCTGAGCTGCTGGTCCTTGAGCAAGGCAAAGCTACTTCATTTGCTCAGGGTGAGGTGGCAGCCGTCAATGAGTGGTTCGAACGTATGCCAAATATGGAGATCAAAGAGAAGG
>NW_006921540.1:110581-111611 GCF_000340215.1 Pseudocercospora fijiensis CIRAD86 | reverse complement strand
TGTGAGGTTGACGCTGACTCAATCTCATAGTGCTTCTCATGATTTGGAAGATCATCCCCGCCGTCCTCGCCGGTAACACCATCATCATCAAGCCATCGCCTTTCACACCGTTGTGCGACGTCCGATGCGTCGAGCTGTTCAACAGACACTTGCCGCCCGGTGTTGTGCAGATTGTGCTGGGCGACGACAATCTGGGCCCTTGGGTTACGGAGCACCCAAAGATCCGCAAGATCTCCTTCACTGGCAGCACGGCGACAGGTAAGCTGGTGGCCAGGAGCTGCGCTGCGACCTTGAAGCGCATGACGCTCGAGTTGGGCGGCAATGATGCTTGTATCGTCCTCCCAGATGTGGATGTTGCGAAGGTCGCACCAACTATCCTCTTCAGCGCTTTCTTCAACTCCGGTCAAGTGTGCCATGCAGCTAAGCGTATCTACGTTCACGAGGATGTCTACGAGAAGCTTTCCGGGGCACTGGTCGAGGCGTCCAAGCAGGCTGGTGTCGGACCAGGTCAGAACGAAGGCGTAATGTTTGGCCCACTAAACAACAGACAGGTCTACGAGAAGGTCAGCGAGTTCTTCGCCGACTCGGAAAAGAACGGTCACGACTTCTTGGTCGGCGGGAAGATCCCCGAAGGCCCAGGCTTCTTCGCACCGCTTACTCTCGTCAACAACCCTCCCGAGAATAGCCGTCTTGTGCAGGAAGAGCCTTTCGGACCAATCGTTCCATTGTTGAAGTGGAACGATGATGACGATATCATCAAGCGCGTCAACGATTCTTCTTGGGGTCTGGGTGCTACCATCTATGGTAAAGACTTGGCTCGTGTTGAGAAGCTGGCCCGTCAAGTCGAGGCTGGTGTCGTTTGGACCAACACGATGATGCAGCAGCATCCGGTGAGTACTACTCTTATCTCTTTATGGGAATGCGCAGTCGCTGATATTCTGTGTAGGAGGTTCCATTTGGCGGTTTCAAGTCCAGCGGTGTTGGCTGCGAGAATGGCGAAGCGGGTCCTCAGGGCTGGTGCCAGGTGCGC
>NW_006921540.1:94680-110481 GCF_000340215.1 Pseudocercospora fijiensis CIRAD86 | reverse complement strand
TTTTTATACGATCTCGTTGCATTTACGAACTACAGCATGCTAGGTGCGTGTGTTGTGGATTAGTTAGCACTGCTAAGTGCTAAGGCCCAATTTCCTAGTAATATATATAGCCTCTAGCTTAGACAGAAACTTAATTCCTTTCCTTATATAATTCTATAGTTAATTAATTAATAACTTGTTCTACTTAGCTTAATTATAACAGATTATAAGCCCGGCGTATACGCTTACCTATCCTAACTAATATAGACGAATTATTATTATAGAGATACTAGTTTAAAGCTAATTCTACTAGCTATAGATTAAGTAGTACCTCTAGAGTTAACTACCGAAATAGGGCTACCCTATACTTAGTACTAAATTAGATCTAACTAACAATTAGTACCTATAAGCTAAGCGAGCTAAGAAAGAGCTTAGTAGTATAGCTAATACTAAAGAATCTATAAAAAGCGTTAAGGAAAATCGTATCCTTACGAGGACGACTAACTTTTCGTTATAAAGATAGATCCTTTAGAAAGAGCTACTAAAGGAGAAGGTATATAGATATATACTTTATAACTTGAAATAGGCAAAGCTATACTATAAACCTCTTAGAACCGACTACGCTAATAATCCGGATTTTAATAAAGCCCTAAGAGAGTTTATAGAAAAAGATAGTATTACTATAGGCATTCTAGTTAAGATAATCTTACTAGATCTAAGACCTAACTTTAGGAGTATAATTACCTAGAAGACTACTAAGGACTACTACGAGACTATAGTAGCTATATACTAACTAATTATTATAGTAGATATCTATAATACCCTAAAGGATTTTAGAACAGTTACTCTTAAGCAAGCAATATCTAATAGTACCCTTAAGTACTATAAAGACTTCTAAGTATAGGTATAGAAGTATAAGACAGCTACTAAGTAGTTTAAAAGAGTATATAGTATTAAGCCTAAGGATATTAAGATCCTAGATATAATAATTAGGATACTCTTTATTAATAGTCTTTAGTACTATAAATAGCTTAGAAGCTAGAGGCACAATAATAAACTAGAAGGAACTAGCTAGACTCTCGAAGCAATAATTATATCCCTTAGGAAGGAAAAGCCTCTAAGGTTATAGAACTAGCAATAAGGCAAAGCCTTTATAGTTGTCTCTAATATTAAGGTTAGGGATAATAATAAGTAGTATTAGCACTATAAGCACAAGCATACTAATATAAAGTGCTAGAGACAATATCCTAATAGAAAGCTATCTAAGGACAAAGACAAAGACAAGTTAAAGAAAAAGTTAAAAGATAAGGACAAGTCTAAATTAAAAGACAAGGATAAATCTAAGTCTAAGAACAAGGCTATAGCTACTAGAAAAGATAATAGTAGCGATAATAACGATAAGTGTAAATTAGATTCTAACTCGGAAGGCTAGGCTTTAGAGGCATATATCGTACTAACCCTAGCCTAAACATCCTTTAATTAAAGTCTAACTCCTATTATATTAGGCTATTAGTATCGTTACGGAAACTTTTTTACTAATCGCGACGATCCTATCGACAGGATCGCTTAGGATCCTTAGGATCCTTAGGATCGTACGTTAAAGATCTTGTCTAATAGGATCGTCGCGATCTAGAAATTCTAGCAAATCTGTTCGTAGTAAGAATTTTATTCTTTGCCGTCCGACTCGTATATCGAGTCGGGCTCGAGTCGTCGTATATACTAGTACTAGTATTTGAATTACATTTTCTATCGGATCTGTATATTATACGATTATTGCTTCTACTAATATCTAACGTTTATATACATATTCGGGTAACTACTAGTATTTGTATACGTCTACTACGTATACTAAGTTAGTACTAACTTAGCGACCGACTCGTATAGTATTAATAGATTTCGTTATATTATATAGGGCATCTATTTATTACGGTTAATAAGAATGTATTCTATTCGTCCTCTACGGCTATATTAAAGCGATATACCTCTACCTTCTTTCGTTTGTTTCCTTTCGACTTCTTTTTCTCTTTTACTATATATCTCCTAATTCTTCGATCCTACGTCTCCTCGTTAAATGCTATCTCCTTAACTTTGCCGCCGTCCGCCTCTATATCCGCCTACTATATCTACTCCCCCCTCTCTAGCCCCTATATATCCCCTACGCGATTACTTTCCGCCGCGAATAAGTCTTATCTGTTAATAAGACTAGTCGGAATACCTGCTATTCTTATAGTAATTAGCGTGCAATCCTTCCCTATTGCTATTACCGCGGTATATCTATACCTTTAGTATTAATTGTCTTCGGTTCTATTATATTCTATTGTCTCGGTTGCACTTGTACCGTTACCTCCCTATACTAAAGCAAACGGATTAGTAGCCCCCGTCGGCTCCTAATCTGTCGCTTAGAAACTGCTCTATAGTATAGGCAGTCTAATATCGTTTTTCTTAGATAGGGCCTCCGCCTCCGCTAACCTATCTATCGCATTATCGCCGGCTTTAAGTTGTTTACTTAATTATTGCCCGGTAGACGCTTTAGGACCTATCGATTATATTAGTAGGTAAGAGAAACACGGCGCTCGTAGACTACTCTTACTATAGCGCTCGATCGATCCGCCTTTATTATCGGAATCTAAAACGACGTCGATTGCTATAAGTGTATCGATGTCGTTACGTACGCTCTCGAAGTCATTTATTAATAATTTAGGGATATCCTATACTCTACCTATATACCGTACGTATATCTTCTACGCTTTCGATAACCGAAGGTTACGAGTAGCTTAATCTGTCGCATTCTACGTAGTTATCCGATCTAGGAACGGCTAGTGCATTAACTTATAATCTAGGGCTAGCTAGATCGCTTTACCTCTAACTTTAGTTAAATACGACTCTATCGACTATCCGGTTAGTATTCTACCGAGTACCGTAGCGGTAGACAATATTATAAAAGGGGTAACTTTATAGTAGTACTGTTTAATATATGTCTTCTAGCCTCGCCGATCCTACCGGAGTAGTATACCCGCTAGACATTTGTATATAAGCTTACTAAGGTAGCGCGTAGCATATATCGACCGTTAGCTATTATCTAGTAACTATGCTATTTTAGAGAGGGTCTTACTAGTTTCTCGTCGTAGCACTCGAAGATTTAGTTATCGAGTATCCTCTTAGCGTATACTATCCTTTTTAGAGTATCGGTTATTACGATCGGTACTTAGTTTGTTAAGGTTAATCGGATATAGGTATTAATATAGCCTCGCTCCTTTCGTATAGCTTCTCGCAACTATTTTAATATTAGTCTCGATGCTATTATATCGGGATCTCTACCGACTGCTTAGACTACGTCTCTCGACGGTATATAGCTACCCGGCTATAGTACTATTATATATAAAGCTAGTAATCGATCGTAGTTTTTACTATATACCTCCTTAATTGTTTCGTCTACCTATACTAGGGTTTAGGTAGTAGGAAACATCGTCTTATATCCTCGGGCCCTAGTTAACGTAATAGCGAATAGTTTACGACGCGTCTCGTTATACAAGATTTGCTCCCTTACTTCGAGTAAGCCCTTCTTTCGATTTAAACGTTCTTTACTAGAAGTCGTTAAGCCTTTGTCTCGCTTCTTACGTCGTTTTAATAGCTTTATATCGTCGCTCTAATCCGCCCTATCGTCGCCGTACTTCCGTTTTAGCCTTGCCGGATCTTTGCTATTCTTGCCCTTATACTAGTTACGTTAGTCCTCTATTACCGTGCTCTAGTATACGTTACCTTTATAAATTTCGATCTAATACTAGTCGCTATATATAAACGAGTATCCTCCCCGTTTTCTTCTTCGAATCTAGTATCCCTATCCGACTCTATCGAGTTAGATAACGACTTAGTTCTGTATTTATCTTCTTCGTAGTTGCGACCTATCCTAAGTATCCTATAACGAGTAGTAGTATTATTGCGAATCTAACGTAGTATATATTAGACTATACGTATCTTCGTACTTGTTTACCCTACGAAAAGGGGGGTATTAAATTGCGGTTTTATCTTCTACTCCTATATAGACTGCCCGAGTCGCCGTCTATAATCGCTTATTAGTCCTATCGGATATGCCCCGCTAACGCTAAAGCATAATCGTAGCCTATAGACTGTTCGCTATTTTCGTACCTTATCGACGCTAGCCCGATTTAGTCGCGAGTTAGATTCGGGAACTATTAATCTAGCGCTATTATTAGTCTAGCGGTAATTATTGTAGTCTATACCGACGGCATATAGTAATACTATCGACATTGTACTAAAGCAATCGGCGTATTTAGACTATTTATTCCTCGCTCGGTCGCTACTATAGTATATATAGATATATATTCTTTATCGGTAAATCAATCGGCGTTAGCTAATCCGCTAGGTCGAATATATACCTTCGAAGCCGCCTCGTAGCATTACGGGTTAGTTAGAACTATCTCTATCGGCGTGTTTAGCTAATTCGAGGTTAATAATACCGTAGAGGCCCTATACTCGATAGATGCAATTCTAACTAGATTAGCTAGAGGTATACAATCTACCCTAGTACGACGACTGCTAGTCGCAGCCGATTTAGCCTTTCCTTAACTATCGCGCTACCCCGAGTCCGCTATCGCTATAGCGCGATTAGGGTACTTAAATATAGGCCGAGATTAAATAGATAAAAGAAGAGATCGCGGCGCTTAAGACTACTATACGTAATATGCTTACTATATATTAGTATATGTCTAAGATTAAAGCGTAGTGCTTATCGTAGTCGGGGCATCTTGCCTTCCGTTTAATAAATAGATTAGTGCCTATTACTATTAGAGTAGGACTTCTATATCGGACTTAGTGAAATTAATTATTTATCTTGCTTTTCTGCGTTTATATTTACGCTCGTTCTGCCTCCTTAATTTGCCTATAGATTGCAAATCGCAGCTATAGGCCTCTGCCTAATGTATCGGATAGACTAGCCCTCTACTGTCGCTCGTTGTTAATTCGAACGTATCTATATTAGTCGCTTATCTAATATAAGGCGTCGACGCCGGCTTCGAAACTATAATCTATCCGTAGTATCTTAACTAATCGTTCGAGGTCTATATTATCGACTCCTACTAACGCGCGGCCTCTAACTATAGGCTAGCGATAATCGAGTTTATATAGTCGATATATAGGTTTTGCCTTCCCGTTCTGCTCTTATACTATAACTATGCTCTACTATATATTATTTAGTACGCGGTACGGCGGCACCGCTCTAGATCCTTCTAGTATCGCTAGTCTAGTATCCGTAGATATAGCAATTTCCGCGTAATCGCTAGTATCGCCGACTCTACGCGTTGTTACGCGTACCGTTTTTCGTCTCGTCCGTTAGCGATAATTAGAACAAATCTTGTATACTAGGTACCTAAACGTAGTCTGTCCCTCTACCGTACGGATCTACTTTACTACCTTAGGGAACTCTTCTTCGTATTTCTCGTCTATTAATACTAGGTCGTATAGGTAACCTTACGTCCTTCGGCGTTCCGGTAATAATAGTAATTAGAACGTACTACTAATCTAACTAGACTCCTAAATTGACCTCTCGACGCTAGCGTAAAATGCGTAGTATATCGACGGCGATAGGCTAAGGCCGCGGGTAATACCGCCTATTAAATATTAATCGCGAGGTAGTTAAGTACGTAGCATTCTCGAAGGCGGTAGTTATATATATAGCGTAGTAGAAAGTCGACGTTAGTTAGTAGTAGAAACTAGAACTACTCTAGTCGCGGGGTTTACTAATGCCGACTCGGGCCCTAATTCGGTATCGAATCGGGTACTAAGCCTACTAGGCAACTTCTATATCCTCTATTACTAACTTCGGTAGCAGGTTCGGCAAATTACGTTATCTATTATCTCGCTTCTTAACCTTACGCCTAGTATATTGTATTGCCGCGGATTTATATACGGTCGTTTATTCGGCCTCCTACGTAGACTACTACTCTAGTGCACGATCTATAGAATATTTCGATCGTTTTATACCTTTGTTTACTACTCGTTATAGCTAAATATATGCCTTTTCGCCGCCGATAGAGTTAGTAGCATCTATAGAAAACATGCTATCTTAATCGTTAGCTCGAACTATCTATATACCCTGCTCTCGGGTCCTAAGACTAACCGCCTTACTAGCCTATACCCTCGTACTATAGCGGGTCTAGTCTACCCGCTATCGTATAATAATTGTTAGTTACTATAAGGATATAGATCGGTTAATTTAGCTACATTGCGTAGCTTATAAGCACTCGCGTCTCGCGCCGGCGATCGTAGTCGCAACTCTACTATAGATAGGCTTATATTTACTTTACTAACTTTCGATTACTTATTACGTAGTACTATGTTTACTACGACTTGTTAGTCCTGTATCTAGAACCGTCTATTATATAGGGGTTTATACTATAACGATTATCTATAGCCTTATTACTTTAGTTACTAGTTGCGTAACTAAACTATTATATACTTAAGCGCTAGATGCCTTACTTCGTCGATTTATTAGTTAGTTAGGCCCGACTCGCTAACCGACCCGGTTACGAGGCAGGCATTTAAGGTCGTTACCTTTCCTTATTACTGCCTTCTTTAATATTTACTATTAACTCGTACTAATACACCTATTCTATATATATATACCCCCTTACCCTCCCTATCGTACGTATAGTATATTATTTCCTTCGCTAATGCCCTATTCTAACTCGTATATAGGCCGTACTATATAACTTAGCCGTCGTGCTCGACTAGCGTTAAGCTAGTGTATATAGACACTCGTTGTATAACGCAACTCTAACGGCTCGCGTTAGGGTCGGCGGGTATAAGTAGCTCTCCGCTCCTATTCTTACCTCCGCCGACCCTAACGTATAGCGAATTTTACTAACTCTATTAGTTTATCTACTACTCTCGGATAGTATACGTCGTTGTCGATCTATAGTCCCTAACCTCTATTATATAAGTATTACTAATTAGTATAACCTATTATATGCTAATGCTATATACTAGTTACAAACTCGTCGCCTACTGCCTTTACTAAGATAGTAGTCTCTACGAATGTCGAGGACTAGCTAAAGGACAACAAGCTACTAATTAAAGCCTTAAATAGCGGCAAAGACGTCCCTAAACATGTTATACTAAACCTATATAGCATCGACAAGCCTCTTCTTACGTTAGTAATAAAAAGGCTCCTTCCGTATCTAGAGAAACATTTTTTATTTAACTAGTTAAAGGGGAAGTAGAGTCGCTAGCCCGTTAAGGGGCATTATAAGGAGGAGAAAGCTATAGTATACGCTATTACTAGCAACCTTAACTATCCTACTAAACCTAGACGTGCGCTATTAATACCCGAATAGTACTTTAAAGATCCTAAACAGGCTCCGAAGTAGTACGTTAGGGGAATGCTTCCGTAGGACAATACAAATAGTCCGAATAATGAAATTTAGAGGTCTATAGTCTACTTAGTATACCGCCTTATATAGAAGGTTATAAGGGACAAGTTTACCCCGCCGGCCGGTAATAATGCTAAAGAGGAAGACGTATCCGAGAGCGAGACTAATAGATCCCGACAAACTACGCCCTCTATACCTAAGCGTAGAGTAAGTTCTACCTCTACTAGTAAGACTAGTAGAGCCGGTCGGGTATTTAAGAGAATAACGCTAGGAGATTCGCACGGTAGCAAGGATACTAATCTAGTAATGTCCGACGCGCTACGCCCTATTAAGCCGGACCGGGCTAAGATTACGTTATAGTTTAGTATTATCGACTAGCGGTCACCTTTAACGGTAGACTACGACGTGTTTAGCCTAAATTAGTCTATCCTATAATCGAAGACTTCTAATAATATTAGTATAAAGGATTTGTTACGGCTTTAGCTCGTACGAGAGTTATTACTATCGCCCGAATAGTAGAAGTACGAATTCTTCGTAGTAATCGATCTAGCTCGCGGCCCTAAAGGTCTTTCTAAATATAAGACTAATCCGATATTCTACTCCCTAGCTATAGAGATATATAATAGCTTAGATACTAGGATTTCTACTAGACTCGATTTCCTCGTCGGCAAAAATATAACGGACTATACTAGGATACCTTCTATATATCGTCGACCGTTCCTACTTAAGGCTTCTAGAACTATCGACCTAACTTAGTACGGTGCTTCTATAGCCGGTAATCCTACCGAAATCAATATCGGTTAGGGTCCGTAGTCGCCTACGAAATCGGCTATTAAGCAAGCTAAGGACGACCGACTCGCTCGTAAGGATCGCGCCGATCGCGAGCGCTATAAATAGCTTATCGCGGATAGATTCCGGAGGTTATAGGAAGAGTAGGAGGTAGCTCGGTAGGTAGCCGCGCGAAAAGCTATAGCCGATATCGCCGCGGATATAATAGCGATTTAGTAGGCTATCGACAAGGCAGTTAAGGAGGTGCTCCGCGACAACGGTTATAATAGGAATACTGCTTTACTTCTAGTCGCCTTCGACGATTCAGTTCGAACGGCTGTCCGTTCCGTATAGCCCGATACGATAGAGTATACGGTAAAGACCTATATTGCTTCTACTCTACCTAAGATATAGCACGCTTTAAATAGACTAGCACTATCCCTAGTATAACCTCCGGCGCAGATAAATGCTAGTAACAATACTAAGGATAATAGAAAAATTAATCCGAGCAAAGCCGACAATACTAATAGTAAGAAGGCCGGAGATATAATCGACTCGAAGCGAGATCGAATTCGCTAGAAATAGATCGAGTCGTTACTAAGTTAGATCGTATCGCTACTAGATCCGAATAAGCCTAAACTCGCTATACGACTACCGGGCACGTAAGTAGAAGTCTAAGCCGACCCTCTACCGATCTAGATATTAGTAGATTTTATCGATTAGATCTCGTCGGCGATACCTAGCTAGTCGATAGATTCAGATATAGAAACCGACGTCGAGAAGCAGTTGTCTAGTAACGTATACTCCTATCTCGACGCTAAGAACTTTAAGTTAATATACGATTTTAGACTGCTCGATCCCTCTTAGACTTCGCTACGTATAGGCGTTATTCCGCCTAATTAGAGATCGACTCGTCCGTTAAAGTCTTACTAATTCTATATAATTACCTAGACGCTTCTAGCTTCCGTTACTAGCGCGGACTTCTATATCGGCGGTATAGACGTAGGTATAGGCAAGACGGTATATACGTTAGGGTACGTCGCTATAACCTCGATATAGTAGAGGGTATAGAGTAATAACGGGCTATTAACTACTAACGCCTATCCCTTTCGGCTATCTAATTCGTCGGTTAACCTAGGACTTCGGCTAAATAAGAAAATTGCGTTCGATCCGTAGGTATTAGCTAGCGGTATAAAGCCGGTTATCCGCCCTAGCGTTTACGTTATCTATATTCCGAAGTAGCTAGCCGAAAACTAGATATATAAGATCGATAACTTTATACTACCCGGAGCTATATTCGTATATCTTATAAAAGACTCTAGTAAGCTAACGAAAGATAAGAGACGTAATAGAGCTAGTCCGTAGAACTATAACTAGGTCGTATATATCGAGGACGTTCTTTATCTCGATTATATAGCGCTCCCGACTTAGCTAGAACTAGAATAGGTATTCGGTATAAAGGTTGTAGATAAGTAGTAGTTTAAAAAAGGCGTCCCGGTACGCTTATTGCTTAAACACGAGGATATAGAAGTACCCCCTTATTTATAGTACTATAAATAGATCGTCCTTACTACCTCGACTATAATATCTAACGTACTAGATTTTATAACGTACGAACGAGCTAAGAAATAGAAGTCCTAGATACGGTCGGAGAAATCTAATTCGAAACCGCCGCTACTTCGTATACTAGCTACGACTGTTATCGTCGACGAGTTTTATATTACTAAGATATATAGCGCTAAAGAGTAGACTGCCGTCGCTAGTCTTATAGGCTATCCTTTCGTTCTCGGCCTAAGTAGTACCCCCTTTAGTAAACTATCTAATTTAGCTATTATCGCAACTGCCTCGGTATAGAGATATATTAATGCCTACGATATAAAGGGGTACCTCTACCCTGTTTAGTCGCCTTCTATAGTACGGTTTGATTTCGTCGACTAATCGCTATCGACTAAAGAGACGCGCGATATAGAACGTAACTTCTAGTTTAGCGACAATAGTAATATCTCCGACTCGGCTAGGTATATTAGCAATTAGGTTTCTAAGTACTTACAATCCGAATACTCTAACGCGATAGTAGGTCGAACAGAACTAAGTATTACAGATAAAGATACTCGGGCGCTAGATAAGTTTTGCCCTTAGTTGCTAACAAAAATGGTTCGCCTTAAGAAGACGCTAATATAGCAACCTATACCTAATACTCCGCGCGTACTAGCTGTCGATTGTCTACTATATTCCTATTTTAATATCGGCTTGCAATTTAAATCTATAGAAGATCTAGTACTAAGCGAGTAGGTCGAAGAATAGAAGGCAGCGGAAGATACTAAATTTATATACGTATCTAAGATAATGCGGGTCTTTACTATGTTTCTATCGCTACTTCTTATACTACGGGGGGGCGATACGGACTTAATTAAGGAACTTAGTACTTTTATACTATAGGATATTAAAAACATGCTTCCTAGGATACGCGACTACGGTTTATCGGATCCCTACCTCTAAGACTATATACTAACACTGTATAACGAGCCGGTTATAGTATCGCTACGGTATATAATCCGAATTAAGCGTAGCAAGTAGCGCTAGTACGGGCATAGAAGTAAGATTGTACTAGCTAGCTTTAAGCCGTAGAATGTCTTCGTTTTAGACTTAGTACGTATCTATCTGCCCCCCCTATCTACTAAGCATATAAGACTAATATTTTTATAGTATCTTTAGTAGCTAGCTATATAGAAAAAAGACTCCGAGTATTACGATAACATCCTAAGCACTAGTAATATAGTATATAGAATCCTTATCGATACTTAGAGTAGCTAGACCGATACTACTAGGGCCGACCTTATTAAAGAGTTCGTGTCTACGAGGAATAAGGTAAATAGATATAGCGACGAGAAGTAGCTTATAGTAGTATATACAAGCTAGATTACAACTAGTATAAACCTCCCCCCTACGGACACCGTTATTATTATCGACAACTACTAGACTCCGGAGGCTAACATTTAAATAGGTAGAAGAGTATCTCGCGTAGCCGGCGTTTAGAGGGCAGATTTTACGGAGTCGTACCGATTTGTAATAGTATCGGTTGTAATTATATAGGTAGTATAGGTTATAAGCAGACAGGTACGAGCTTAGGATATATAATAATCGCTCGGCTTCGAGAAGGAAAAAAAGAGGAAAAAGGGTAAAGCATAATAGGATATAGCTATAGCGTACGTCGGCGCTAGTATTACGAGCGGGGGAAGTAGTATACAGAGTCGACGTCGATATAGTAGATACGCTATAAAATGTTAATACAAGCAAAGTAAGCCTAACGTTGTGTTTATCCGCGCCTAATATTAATAACTACTACTATAGGTACAAATTAGCGATGCGACTCGATAACCGACTTAGGGTACGAGTCGGTAAGCCTATATATTAGGAAGCGACCTAGACTACCGCTCTACCCTTTAAATTAGCGATGCGACTCGATAACCGACTAGCTATCCGACTTAGTCTAGCTTAGGTTACTAATCGGCAAACCGACGTATTAGGAAGCTACCTAACTTACCGCCCTACCCTTCCTATCCCCTCTTACTATATATCCGTATAGTATGTTTCCCTATATTCCGTTACTACCTTCTTTGCGTATCGAGTATAATATTATTATATGCCTATTGTTTTCGTAATAGAAACGCAACCTTTTTACGTAATTGCTCTAACTCTAGTACTAACCGCTCTACCTCGTCTTGCAGTTCTTTATTCGTCTTCTATCGTATAAATAGCGGCGGTCTATTCTTACGGATATATAGCGCTGCCCTACCCGAGATTCGAATGCTTCGTTTAATCTATCTAACCGGGTCCTCTACGTTAGGAAAGGCTAACTAGCTACTGCGTTTATCGACTTAATTAAGTACTAACGACTTAACCGCGTACTACGATTCTTAACTATCCTTTACCTTATCTATATTATCGAAGTTCCCTATCGTTCTAGTATTAAGTAGAATATATATAGTATAGACCCTAGGCTAGGAAATCGAATATAGTCGACTAGGTTATATAGTATAGGCGATCGGTTAAATAACCCCGCAACCGTAGCTAGAGCGATTAGTAACTAGCGCGCTAGCTAGAACTACACTCGGCGCTACGACACTATTTACTATATAGCGCTACTATTATACGTACGGAGCTAGACTATAGTTAGGGTAAAGGCGTAGATAAGATTAAGCTCGAGATAAGAACTACGCCGGCGATAAGGAGTATCGCGAGGAGGACGCTACGGCTACGGCTATCGCGGGCCTTAAGTAGAACAAGAAGCTAAACCCTATCTACTACGCGGCGCCGCTATTATACTACGGAGCAAGGTTACGGCTAGGGCAAAGGCGTAGGTAAAGTTAAGCTCGAGATACGAACTACGGCTACGGCTATCGCGGGCCTCTAGTAGAACAAGAAGCTAAACCCTATCTACTACGCGGCGCCGCTATTATACTACAGAGCTAGATTATAGCTAGGGCAAAGGCGGTAAGAGCATCGCGGGAGGATAACCGAGTCGCCTTACTTACTCTCGGAGTATCCTATAACTATACCTTTATTATTCTCGCTATACATTGCTCCGACGTATACAACCTAGCGTAATGCCGTTAGGTTAGACAATAAGGGACCGTTTGTCCGGCTAGAGGGCTATAAGGATGCTTAGAGGTTCGAAAAAGTACCCGAGAGCTTCCTCTTTCGAGCCCCTAAGCTTCCTTATAGCTCTCTAGCCGAATAAACGGTCCCTTATTATCTAACCTAACGGTATTACGCTAGGTTGTATACGTCGGAGCAAAAGCCGTTTAGAGTTAAGGTTAGGCCTATTATCGGCTTCGCGAAGGCTACCGATAAGATCTAGGTTTAGCGTTTTAGTAATACTAACTAGGTTAGATTCCGCCTTACCGATTATAGTATCCCGAATGCTACAACGCGATAGATTACTATAAATAATTACTCCCGTTAATACTACGGAATTACCCTTAGACACCTAGATCGTCCGGTACTTAACGTTAGTATATGCGCTAATCTCTAATATCTACCTACCGAGCTATATACAATCCGTACTAATAAGCCTTATCGACGCCTACTTAGAGGCGACTAGACTTCTAAGATGCTTAAATTCGTAGCTATATTTCTAAACCTCGATGCTATATCTATTACCGGAACTCCTAGTGCTAGGCTTAGGAATAGTCCGCGGCTCTTCCGTCTTGCCGATCCTACCGGTAATTATTAGTTAACTCCCGTAAAGCTATTTAGCTTCTCGGTAGGTACTAGCATAATTATAGTGCCCGGCCGTATCCTAGATACTCCTCGCGTAGGCTATAATTCGAATTCGAAACCTAGTACACTATAGAAGGACTGCTAGAACTTATAGAGCGTTAAGTTTACTAGACCTAGAAAATTTAATAAGTAGTCGGTCCTAGTTACTAACCGTAAGAGCAATCGAGGTAGTATACTATATAGTAACCTAGGTAGTCCTAAAAAGGCCTTTATAAAGCTCTACGGTAGCAAAGAGAAGTATCCGAAGATGACCGTAATTATCGTTAGTAAGCGTTACTATACTCGTTTCTACCCGACTCGTAGGTAGGATGTATATAATAACTGTTAGAACCTACTCGCAGGTATAGTCGTCGACTATAGTATCGCCGATAAGATCTATATAGGGTCGGGCTATAGGTACATTTAGGACTTTAAGGCATAGCACGACCCGCGTACTACGTAGTTATTAAGGACGAAATCAAGTTTAAGGCGGATAAACTTTAGCAATTTATATACTACCTCTACTACCTCTTTAGCCGTACGATAAAGGCTATGTCTATCTGCCTACTAGTATACTACGCAGACCTTCTTTGCGAGCGTAGCCGTACCTATTTGTTTAGCGTCCTAGCTAAGAGTTATAGTAGTAATTCTTTAGTCTTTAACGCCGGACAAGAGTAGTCTCGTCTAGAGGATAAAGAAGAAGAAGAAGAAGAATTCAATATTAGGAGAATGAACTTTAGCAATTTATATACTACTACTGCTATATCTTTAGCTATACGACTAAGGCCGTGTTTACCTATACTAGATATACACCTTAGCAATCTAGCGCCCGGACTCGATATAAACCTAACAACGCCGCAGGCTCGGATCTAGCACCGGTATATTAAAAGGGCGTATAAGGCTGCAATTATTATTAAGCAGCTAATCCCTTCGTTATAGGCGAAGGCAAATAGCTCTACCTATAACGAAGAGGTTAGCTACTTAATAATAATTGCAGCCTTGTATGCCCTTTTAATATACCGGTACTAGATCCGAGCCTGCGGCGTTATTAGCCTCGACCTTCGTTAACTACGGTATAACTACGACGGCGACGAAAATCCTATAGTACTTCTACCGAGAATTATAACGAGATACTATAAAAGACAAGAAACTATATAGCGGGACCTAAAGCAGTGCGGAACTCGTACGAGTCGAGACTAATTAGGCTATCCGCCGCGAGTCGGTAGTAGTAATAGTAGCAATAGGATATAGATCTAGTAGCCGGGAGGCTAGATAAGACAAGGAAACTAGATAGCGGGAAGTAAAGCAGTGCGGAACTCGTACGACTCTAGGCCGAGTAGGGCATCCGTAGTAAGTCGGTAGTAGTAATAGTAGCAATAGGATATAGATCTAGTAGCCGGGAGGCTAGATCGGATAAGGAAACTAGATGTCGGAAAGTTAAGCAGTGCGGAACTTATACGAATCGAGGCTAAGTAGGCTATCTATAGCGAGTCGGTAGTAGTAGTAGTAGCAGTAGAATGCTAGGATAGTAGCTAGGACAATAATTTTAACTAGTAGTAGCTAAACTCTTCGGCACTATATTAATCTATATTAAGGCCTATCGCGATGAAATGTATAGATATACGTATCTGTAATCAAATTAGTCGCTATATATACCGGAATGTTTCAAGTTACTTCTAGGTAATTCGACAATCCGCGAAGGCGTAGTTGCCGCTAGTATATAGGATATAGGTTAGTCTAGCGCTAACCGAGCGTCTAATACGAAGACGGTAATATTAGAAAATAGCATCGTAATACAGTAGGATATGAGTTTAATATATTGATAGTATTACCGAAAAGTGTAGGCTAACTCTAAGATGCCGAGTCGTAGTATTAATCCGCCCCTAAATTATTAATCGACCCCGAACTTAGCAACCCTATATATAAATAATATATATGTCTATACTAGACTAGCAGTACTCGCACGCTATCCTACGATAGCATATAATACTACCTTAAGCCGACCGTAGCAAACGTTTATCGTACTACTTAGAGTTAGCGGTAGCTAAACATTCGAGTTATAGTAAAACGTACTTCTCTAGATACTATCGATATACTACTTATCTGCGCCGCGGACTAAAGCAATAGCACGATCCTTACTAGCGTCCTAGTCTAATATACTACCGTCCGGAAACATAATATAGTCGGCGAGCTTAGTATTAGCTAGAACTAGATCGTATAGGAGGTATATAAACTAGTCTTCTAGGTACGAGCGATCGAGTAGCAAATCCTTATTAGCGAACTAGCCTATAAAATAGAAAGAGGCACTAGTAGTAGTGTAATTGCTACCGACTAGAAAATAGTAGACGCGAGTATTATTAACCTCCCCGGCCTGCTCTTAACAGTCTTACCCGATTAACTCTAG
>NW_006921540.1:78611-94525 GCF_000340215.1 Pseudocercospora fijiensis CIRAD86 | reverse complement strand
TAGTCTAGTATAAGGGTAATTCGACCCCGACCGGAAACACACCTAGCCGACCTTAATACCTAGAACCCTAAAGCGGGTTAGAGCCGCGGGCTCTAGCTAATAGAATAGTACTGTTAGCTAGGGAGCGGATAACTAGCGCACTATCCCTAGAGCGACGCGAGACCCGATACTTAGCTACGCTAGAGGTTAAGATATAGGTTAATATTAATAAGTCGGCGTATAGGTCTATATAATAGCGTATATATAATAGCGTATATATAATAGCGTGTATATAAAAATCAAATAGAGTCGATAGGATAAGGCTTTATACTTCTATCTAATAGGCGCACCGATAGGGTAGTCGTAACTGCTACGAGTCTTAGAGGCCTTAGATTTAATATAAACCGCTTATTAGATGCCGCCTTAAACGACGTCGTTACTAAGTCGGCTAAGCAATACTTACTAGTAGTTACTCGAGCGCTATTCGTTCACTTTGCTTAGGAATACAACCTAGCTATAATATAACTAGAGCAAGCCTTAGTAGTACCGGGCGAATTTAACGTAATTAATAATACTACGGGGTAGTATTAAACCGGAGCAATGCTACTCCTATACGTATACAGAATTGAACATGTATAACGCATTTTACGGTATAATATATAGGCCTTAGGGCGTTAGAAGTAACGTAGAAGTCTAGTCGAAGTATAGTACGGTCGTTTATATTTAGTATTAATTTTCCGATTAGTCCTAACTAGTAGCCGAGTCGGACGGCGAGTCGGTATACAAATTAGTATTTAAATATTATCGTAAGAGGCGCTAGTAGAGTAACATTAAGTTAGTATAATCGAACGGGATAAATCCGAGATTTTACCGAATCCGCGGGCTACGAATCGATATCGAGTCGGACCCCGACTTATACCTAACTTCGTAGTAGTAGAGCCTTAGTAACTTCGTATACGTCGATATACGGCAACCCTATAGTAGCTACAGCACTAGCGCCTATTATCGAAAGCTAACTATATATATAGTAATGTCTTCCTATATCGAATGCGGGTTATATAACCGGCTACTTAAAAGCTCCTACGGCTATAAGTAATATAGAAACAAGTGCGAGAAACGCGTCGTACTAAAAGAATTTGCCGAGTACGATTCTGCTACAAACAATACCGCGAAGCGAGCCCGACTTAACTTATATACGATCTAAGGTAGTAACTAGAGCGCCGAATAAGCCGACGATAGATCGATACTAGAAGGCATATAGCAAGACGTAAATAAAGAAGGCACAATAGAAGCTGTTCTAGCAACGATATTAACGCTAATAGTACTAGCGCTATAGGAAGACAAGGGAAGTGTAGATAGTATTAAATAGGATAGATATCTTAAATTACCGGAATTCGATATATAGGATAGCCTAGCGGACGAAGACGAAATAGAAAGCGTATAGGCAACTACCGCCGGAACGATAATAACGCTAGGAAGCTAGAAGTTAATAAGATTACGGCTAATACTAAAAGGCTACCGTACCGCGGACAATATCGACGCATTTACCGAATATACTAGCCGTACCGCTAGCAAGCCTATAGCTAGGTACAGTATAATTACAGTTTAGTATAGTAGAGTGAATATAAGCGCCTAATCTATAAGCAGCGTTAAAATACGATAAAGATACTTCGGGCGAGTACGGAATATTTAAGTTACTATTCGATATAAGCTTTGCGCAATTCTTAAAGAGAGAGAGAATATCCGGATATATAATTGCGAGGCTTTTCGAAAACGAGAGGCTAGCACTACTACACGATCTACTAAGCTAGAAAAGTATAAAGGCTATAACGTCGAAACTGCGAGCCGGCGGTATACTACTATCGAGGGCATTAGGTCAAATAAAGGTTCGAAAGCTATACCTTCCGATAAGTCGAACGGGTTACGGTAGCACGGAGCTAGTACTACGATACCGATCCGTTAAGAAAGTAGTAATGTTCTTAATAGGTTATAGTAGCTTTAGGAATAATCTAGTATATAAGCTATACCGAGCGTAGACGACTAACGACCTACTACGGCGAATCTACTCTAATATAGCGTTAGTAGACTAGTAGTAGGATACCTAGAGCAAGATAAATATAGACGGCGCAACGATCGTACCTCTAATCGTGTTAACCGATAAAACGCAGATAACTAACTACTAAGGTAACTTAATAGTATACCCTATATACCTTACTATCGGAAACCTATACGTACGAGTACGTAACGCGAACAACAGACCCGGCACGATCTTACTAGGACTACTACCGGTCGTTAAGGATAGCGATAGTTTTACTAAAAATAGTATATATTATATATCGATAGTATATACATTTCGCTCCGCTATAAAAGCGGCCGACAGCGAGGGCTAGGACATTATATACGTAGATAGCGCGACGCGTAGGTGCTTTCTAATCTTAGCAGTAATGTTAGTAGACTATAAAGAGCAAGTTGCAATTACCGGAGTTAAGACAAACATACATTGCTAAGTTGCCTAGTATACCCGATAGAACGAGAGTACCTCGATATTATAGTAGAATAGCGGTTATACGAATCTACGAAGCAGCGATATCTAAGGCAACGCAAAGGCGAATATATAGCGAAGGATCCGTAGAACGTCTACGATATCGATTGCTTTATATAACGCTAGAAATACGTCGATATATACCGGTCTTTAGCAGTAGACACACTATACTAGCTACTAAAAGGAGTACTAATATACGTAATCTAATAGACTACGGACCTACTAGTAGACAAGATAAGCTATATAAAAACGAGGAGATACCGACTAGTTGCCGACTCGACCCCGAATAGGGGCCTATCTACTAAAACAAGAAAGCTAGGGAAAACAGTAGTATAAGGGATTATCGATACGATACTAGACAGACGGTTCGCGTATATACCCGTATATACTAATCTTCGCAAGTTCTACTACTACTTAGCAGTTACTTAGTAGATAGGCTAAGAGTAGCAAAGCGTCCTACGAGTCTTCTTAGTTATATTTGTACTACTACTCGAAGAGGTCCGTTAACCGTAGGCGATAAGATTTCTACGTATACTAGTAGACTTTACCGTTCTAGCGATATATAGATACTATAACGACGAAACAGTTAAGTATCTTAGGATAGTATTGCACCGGATAAACGAATAGAAGAATGTGTTTCGCCTATATAGAGTAATAAAGGTATAGAAGAGGGCCTAGCGGGAGGCGAAGGCTACTATACGAAGAACGAACGACCTAAATAACGACGATACGGTTACAATAGACGAGGACGACGAAGCTAACGAGCTAATAATAATATAAATAGAAGGGCACTTTAACATACCGAAATTCTACAGTATAATATATGCCCCGAGCTATATTAAAACGTTCGGCAATCTTCTAGACTTGAATACTAGCCATTTCGAGTACAAACACTATAAACTACTAAAGCTTACATTTCGGCTAACAAATAAGAAGCCTAGCTAGGAAGAAAGTATACTAGATAGCGATACTAACAGATTGAATATATAGGCCGAAGACGACAAAGAATATATAGTAATCCCTACAAATGCTCGTACTATTAAGGAGTATACGTAACAGCTAATAATGCTAACTATAGTACGGCTAGTAGAGGACATCCTAGGATACTAGCCTAAGAAACAGAGGGACGGAAAGAAATCGGTTAAGTAGATTACGATAAGGGAGGCTATAGCTACAATAGAAGAGAACTTAGGTCGCGACTTCTAATAAGCGATTGCGGTATTCGTACGGTAATAGGGTGCCTACGATAAGAATAGCGTATTAAGTACCGCAGCCGACCCTAACGATATCGTAACGGACTATATATATATCCTAGATATAGAGATCTGCTTCTACGGTAGAATCCGATACTAGAAGCCTACGGGTAAGGATATAGAACATCCTAACGTAGTAGTAGCCGACTTCGCGAGATGTGTACTAAACTAGGAGAGGCTCTACGGTAATAGACGTTATAATTTTATATAGGTATAGGAATACAACGTTAATTATATAGAAACACCTAATAAATTAGCGGTTCGATTCGGCGGTCGCCTACTAGCTTAACTAAAGTACGTAATCTCGATTAATATAGAAATAGGAATTAAATATAGAAAGGGGCTTAGGACGAAACGGAGGCCCGTTATAGGCGTTTTTGTTAAGCTTTACGACTATATTAACGACAAGAGCGAGTACAAGGATGCGTATAGTCTAACGACAATCTAGCTATAGCGTCTTTTACCGTACTATAGTAGACTTAAAGGGCGACGGGTATATAGCCTACTACTAGTCTATTATATATTATACGCCGTACCCGTAGACGAAGGCGCCCCGTATAGGACTCGCTATATTAACAGTACAGTTGATTTCGAGACGTATAACACAATTTACGACGAGGAATAGGAGGATAAGGAAATACGAGCCGTAAAGGCTTATAGGCGAGTAATAAAAAGGCAACGTACCGTATAGAGTATATAGAAATCGTACCTCCGAAACATAGAGGACAATAATACTAAGGCGGCGAAGAATGATTTTATAGTTTATAGAGAACGTATAAGACAGGATGTAGCGACATATAGTAACGACGGTTAATATAATAGCAATACACTTAAAACTGTAGTACTACTAGTATATTCTAGTTTAGACCGAGTCGACTAATACGACCGAGTCGACGAGTCGATAAGTATTAATATAGCACTATACGAATAGTATAAACACTACTAACGACTACGACTGCGAGCGACCTAGAGCGATCCTATATATATAAAAATTTACCGTATCGATCCTATCGATCGCGTCGATCCTATCGATCGACCCGACTCGGTCGCTTAGGATCGCTTAGGATCGCTTAGGATCGCTTAGGATCGCTTAGGATCGATAGGATCGATAGGATCGACGCGATTAGAAAAAAAGTTTCCGTAACGATCCCCTAAGAACCTAGACAAAGCAATTAAAATCTAGGACACTAGCATATTATACTATATATTTAATAACAAGGACTAGTTCTATAACCTTAGGTCCCTTAACTTACCTACTAAGTTTAGCCTTGCTTTAGGCAAAGGAAGCTATAGAATAATTAGGGACATTTACCTTAAATTCCTCTAGAAAGGCAAAACTATAAAGATAGTACTTAGAGAAGTGTTATACTTACCTAACTCTAATATAAATCTAATCTTAGTAGAGAGGATCTATAGGAAGACTAGATACTTCCTATATAGGCTAACTATAACTATCTAAAGAAAGGCTAGTAAGGTTATTAGAGAGGCTAAGATTAATAATGTTATAATAGTCTTAAAGCATATTAGGATTGTTCCTCCTAAGAGCTAGCTAGCTATAATGCTAGCAGTTGCCCGACTAAAGGCAGATACTATTAGAGTGCATTAGAGACTTGGCTATATTAGAAGCAAGATACTAAATGCAACTAAAACCTACTAAGATTGTCTTAGTATTAACTGTGTTAACACTACCGAATTAGGGTACTATAAAGCCTATAAGCTTATAAGGTCTTAGAGGATAGTCTTAAGGATTGTAAGAAGGACTCTAGTTTAAGCTCTAGATAAAATCTATATTAATATTATTAGACTAATTACACCTCTAGACATCTATAGGAACCGCTACTTATACCTGCTAACTTACACAAAGACAAGGCACAGATAGGATAGTAAGACCCTAGACCTAAAACATAGTCCCGCTCTTATTAAGAAATAGATAAACTAGTAGTCTAATTAGTTTAGTAAAAGACTAAAGATCTAGTTCTTAGACAATAAGGGCTAGTTTAATAACAAGCACCTTTAAAAGACTACTAAAATCAAGGGGTACAGGTAGAATTTCTTAAGCCCCTATATACCTAAATAAAATAGTATTATAGAGTTATCTAATAAGACTATCCTAATAAAGGCTAGGGCTATGCTTATTAATGTAGGTCTACTATAAGAACTATAGAGCTATACTATTAAGCACTCTATATACTTAACTAATAGACTGGCTAATCTAATAACTAAGGAAGTTCCCCTAGTCTATCTTAAAAGGGATTTAAAGCAAGGGGGAACCCTAGTAGATCTGTCTAGAGTTAGGAGATTTAGTTGTAAGGCATATAAGCATATTAGTGGAGAAGAGAGGCTAAGAGGCGCAAAGTTTACATTAAGAGCTCTAATCTACTAGAGTATTAGATTCTAGAATTACTCTTCGATAAACTACCTCCTCTAGAGGCCTTAGCTTAACTATAGTAAGGGACTATAGCAGCATAAGATTAAATTCTCCTATTATATTACCTTTAATAAAGATTAGACCTATAGGGATAAAGGTAGAAAAGTAAATCTAGCCTCTCCCTATGTTTGACTTGTTAGACATTCTTAGTTAGGGATTAACCCTAGTAAATCTAGAGTAGCTTTAGGATTCCTACCTAATATTAAGCAAGCCTAGTATAACTAGCGGCTAGTTAATAAACCTGTTCCTTCTAGAAGTACTAAAAAGCCGTTTTAAATACCCTCGGGGGAGCTAGTGCCTTTAGGGGAGCTAATACCTTCGGGGGAGCTAACGCCTCTTTAGGGGGAGCGAATTCTATTAGATCTAGAAAGCCTAGCTAAAGAGACCCGGGAGCTATAGGCCCCTAATAATAAGGACATACTAATAATATACTAACCTAACTAGTTAGTAGGTTAGAAGAGGCTAAGAGCCGCCTTACTACTAGTAGCCTAGGAAGTCGTAATAAGGCTAGTCGTATACTAACTAAACTAGCTAGTAGGACAAAAGAGACTAAGAAGTGCCTTACTACTAGTAGCTCTAGGAACTACAATAAAGCTAAGGTACTTAGACTTTATAGATATACCCTCTATAACATCCTTAAGGGGTAGGCAAACAAGGAGACCCAACTATAGCAATATAGCTAGGATCCTAAATGCTGCTCTTAGGAGATTCCTAAAGAAAAAGGCTAAGAAGCTAGGGGAGGGTAAGCTATCTATACTTTATAAAGCACTAAATAGTATAGATACTAAGCTTTAGAGGGAAGCTATTACTAAAGAACTTAAGTCTTTAGACAAAACAGGCACTCTTAAATAGATCTCTACTAATAAACTCCTAAAAGGAAGAAAACTAATATTAAGTAAATAGGTCTAGAAGATTAAGCGCTTACCTAATAGTTCTACTAAGAAGTTTAAGGCGAGATATATAGCTAAGGGGTTTACCTAGAGGAAAGGTATTAACTTCGAAGAAACCTTTGCTCTAACCCTAAGAGCTACAATAAGCAGATTCTGCTTAGGACTTTTAGCTACTTTTAGCTAGGTTAGATATTAAGTAGATATTAAGGCTGCATTTCTAGAACTAGACATTAACAGACCTAACTATATAAACGCACCTAAGGGGTTACATTTAATTAGAAAGGACCTAGAGAAATTTCTATATATAATTATATAGAAAGGCTTATATAGTATAAAGCAGTTAGCTGCATTATAGTACTACGATACTAAAGCTATACTTAAGACCCTTAGTTTATACAAAACTAAGAGCGATACCTGCCTCTTTATTAGAGAAGGGATTATAGTTATCCTTTATGCTAATAACTTTTAGATCTTTAGCAAAACCTAAGCTAGGATTAACAAGCTAATTAAAGGACTTAGGAAGACCTATACAATCAAGGTTGTCTAGACAAACCTCTTCCTAGGACTATATATTATTAAAGACAGCACAAGTCTTAGAATCTCCTAGAAGCACTACTCTCTAGAGAAGCTAAGAAAGTATAGTCTTAACTAATATAAGGGTATAAAGTACCTACTTAAGAAGCTCCTAACTGCTTTCGAACTAGACTATAAGAAGGAGGACTACGAACTCTTTAATTAGATAATTAGGGAGCTATAGTATCTTTCTAACTAGACAAGACCTAACATTACTTATACTATTAACTACTTAGCTAGATTCCTACAAAACCCTAGACTAGAGTATATTATAGTAGCAAGATATATTTAGAAATATATTATAGGAATAGTTAACAAGTCCCTAGTATTTAAAAAGAGCAAGTCTAGAAAGGTTAATCTTAAGAGCTATCTTAAGGTCTACTTAGATTCTAACTTCGCTAGTAACCTAAAAACCTCGAGATCTATATTAGGATTCCTACTCCTTATAGTAGGAGGACTAGTTCTCTAGAAATCCTAGCTTTAGAAAGAAGTTATCTACTCTAGTGCTAAAGTAGAGTATATAGTACTTACTAAAGCTATAAGGGAGTTGAAGTAGCTAAGGAACCTCTCTAAGGAAATTAGTAGCTTTACTAGGTTTAAGTTTAACTATATTAAAATTAACTATAACAACTAGTTAACTATCTACCTTATAAAGAATTATACTAACTCTAGCAGGTTAAGGCATATTTCCCTAAGGAACTATTACTATAGAGAGTAGTATAATAAAGGGAGGATTAATGTTTAGTGTATTCCTACTAATCTCTAAATAGTAGACTAGCTTACTAAGCCTAAGTTAAACAACCCTATCCTCTAGGATCTGGACTAGTAAAGGACAAACTCTAAAGTCACTTATTTTATTCTTATTTATTACTAGAATAGGAAGTCAAACTTAATATACTTATTTTTATTTTATTACTCTCTATAGACTAACTACTCTTGTAGTTCTCTACTAGGGCATCTTAGTATCTAGAGCAATCTTTTAGCTCTTAGTATAATATCTTAAAGCAGAAACAAACATTAAAACTAGATTTGCCTAATCTATAAGGACTAGAATCTCCCTAATGCTATAAATCTTAAATTATATATTAAAAGTTTTATCTAAAGGATCTCTAACCTTCTAAGAATACTCCTGTCTTTTTAAGGACTACCTATTTCCTCGTTAGTGTCGACCTTATCGTTATCCTAACGATCTAATAGCCTACTCTAAGAAGAGCTAGACGGGACTAGTATAGCCGATCTAGAAGAAAGCCGAGACTATAGATTCCGACTACGACTAGCTATCGTAGTAGTAGTATAGACCCCTACCTGCTAAGCTAACGCGTTCGTAATCGCCTAAGCGCCTTCCGGAGTATTTTAATTAATCCTAGAAGGAATCGGGATATATAGGCGACGCTAACTACTACCTACTATACTACCTAGATTGCGAGGCGGTAGCCTAATAGGACCCGGAAGATTTGCCTAGCGATTAGTACTCGAACGAGGGCGCGATATATAGCCTATAACCTAGTTAGTTTCTAATTGAAATCTTAAGTTAAACCTAACTTACTCGACTTGTTATAATAACTATAATAGTTCGGGCTAGCACAATTAGTATAGGCACCCTTAAGAAACTTACTCCTATTAATAGTTAGAGTAATACACTCCTTATATATACCCTTACCCTCCTAATAGGGCTTATACCTATTATTCCCCTAATAGATAGTGCGACTAGAAGTAGTATATACAAGTATAGCTAGAAGATAGTTAACGTTAGATCTAGAGGCTAGGTTAAACTTCTTATCCGCCCTATATATTACAGCTACGATAGCTAGGTATAAGGGAGTATTGCTACCCTTTTACTTAAAGGTGCGTACGAAGATAACAACGTCGCTATTACGTAGCTAGGGAGGCATCTCGTTAAACTTCGAATTAGCTAGAGTAATTAGAATCTTCTATAGGATCGCGACGGTAATCTTAATCTCCTTTAAGACTACTCTCTATTAGTATAGGAAGGCGTATCTAATTAATAAAGCCTTACTATTATCGATTAACTACTACTTATCGTAGCGACTAGATAGCTTCTTATTTAGATCGTCTCCTCCGCTACCGCTGCTACTACTATCTATACTAGTAGCTAGGCTACCTAGACTAGGCTAAGTTAATATAGCTATAATAGTACCTCTAGTTGAAATTAGGTTGTATTAAACTATATCGGAGAATTTTAGTTATATATTAGTTAGTAGAAAGAAGAAGTTCAAGTTTGAATAGAAAGCGCACTTCTTAAATATAGACTACTAGGCTCGCTATAAGGATAGGGTCTAAGCAGTAAACGTATAGCAAGTACGACTTTACTTTTACTTTAATGTATGTAGGGGAACTAGACTAATTAGCGAACTAGGAGAAGCAACCCTATATTACTTAGAACGTAATATATAGGTTACTTATATCTAATTAATTACAAGGCAGTTACACTTTATCTAACAATGCCTATAATAGCTAAGAAAGGGAAAAGTAAGGGAAAATAGCCTTTTATTCTAACAGATTCTGCTAAAGGGGGAGTATTATAGATTAGTTAGCACTACTAAGTGCTAAGGCCTAATTTCCTAGTAATATATATAGCCTCTAGCTTAGATAGAAACTTAATTCCTTTCCTTATATAATTCTATAGTTAATTAATAAATAACTTATTCTACTTAGCTTAATTATAATAGCGTAACCTATTATACTAATCCTACTATTATAGTAGCACTACGTCGTTATAGCGGCGTGTCTATATTAGCCGCCTATAGTCGTAATCCGCACGACTATCGTCGCTAAAAAATGTGCTATAGATCGCTATAGCAATCTAAGGATTACGAAGCGGTCGCTCGTAAGTCGTATAGTACTATAGGTACAATATAAATGTTAGAAAGTTAGGCGTCTAGGCACGCCCGGGTTTTTAATTTCTACTAAGAAGAGCGCGCTAAGAAATTAATATACGTAGTATAACTTACGAGCGTACTCCTATTAGGTACCCCCTAGAGCGTAGCGAAGATTAGATACCTAGAGGTCGCCTACTTTATAAATAAATAGGTACTTATAGTAGCTAAAGGATAGTAAAACTAGAGTTAATTAGTATTATAGGTAAGTAACGCGTATATAGATACTAGATATAAGACTTAATAGGTTCGATAAAGAGCTAAGTCTATCTACGTAAATCCGAATAGTTTTATATAGTACGCTAAGCGCTAAGTAGTAGGTTAGAATTATATAAACTAAATACCTAAGGCTAGTACTTTCTACCTAGGGCGTAGCCCTTTATATTACTCTCGTCCTTCTTTTCTTTCTTTATAGAAATAGAACGCCCTTTATAGTTTCTAGTGCTATTACTTTAGATATTAGATCTATACTTATCTAAGCTTTCTAAAATAACGCGCTTATAGTTTCTTTCTGTATACCTAGAGTTTCTACTACTTTTTAGTCGGGATTACTATATCCTAGGTTTTAGGGACTATTACTTTCTTCGCGACTTCTAAACCGCGCTCTTTTACCTACTAACCGCCTTCTAAAACGCGCTATAACTACTTTTTTTAAATACTTTACTTATATTCCTGCCTTTCTTCGCTTTTACGATCTTTACTTTTATATCCCTTTCTAGAAATATAAATATTTTCCTCTTTTCCTTTTTCTTTTTCTTTTTTCTTTATATACCCCTACTACTATTGCCCTTACTACTACTACTACTACTACTACTACTACTACTACTACTACTACTACTACTACTACTACTACTACTACTACTATTACTATAGTAAGTTCCTACCTTATCTTCTACGATTTCCTTTAGAAAATTAACTTATTCTAGATAGCTCGTCGAATCTACTATATTAGTTACTATAACTCTAGCGAGGACTACGCTAGTTAATCTTTAAGATATCCGCCTTATTTATCGTAGGGTCCGCTAACTTTTTTTAAGCCTGCCGGCTGAAGGGCTTATACTAATTATACTTATAAGAGAATTGCTTACGTTCTACTATAAGTTTCTCCGATTTCTATACTAAAACCCTCGCTAACTATTTAGTCCTTAAATAGCCTATATAGCTTACGCTAGCTATACCCGCGCGACCTATAGTAATATCGCTACTAAATATATAGACCTTCCTAAGGTTCTTAAGATATAGAAGGCCCTAATATCTCTCTAGCTATAGGGATTATTATCTAGGTAAGCTTTCTTCGTTTTCTACGATAAAACCTTCGCTAACCTTTTCTTTTAGTATAGTAGCCTCGGAGGTAACGAATACCGTCGCTAATATTATAGCTTAATAGACCTAGACGTAAGTATTTATTATAGAAACTTTTTTCCTAATCGCGACAATCCTATCGATAGAATCGCTTAGGATCCTTAGGATCCTTAGGATCGTATATTAAAGATCTTATCTAATAGGATCGTCGCGATCTCGAAATTCTAGTAAATCTAATCGTAGTTAAAATTTTAGTCTTTACTATCTAACTTATATATCGAGTTAGGCTCGAGTCGTCGTAGGTACTAGTACTACTATTTAAATTATATTTTCTATCGGATCTATATATTATATAGTTATTACTTCTACTAATATCTAACGTTTATATATATACTCGTATAACTACTGGTATTTATATACGTCTACTATATATACTAAGTTAGTACCGACTTAGCGACCGACTTATATAGTATTAATAGATTTCGCTAGGTTATATAGTATATCTATTTATTATAGTTAATAAGAATATATTCTATTCGTCCTAGATCCTAGAGCTAAACATTCTAGTATTACAATGTTCGAGTATATAGCGTAGGCGCGGCCGTGCGTCCTCTAAATACTAAATAGGGATATTAGAATGTTTGTACTAAAACGTTTGCTTTCTATTAGTAGACCTCGCCTACAGCCGTAGAATTCGCCCGTAGCCGTTTCTTCTCGTTGCCCCTAAGAGTCGGTTATATGCCTATATATTATTTATATACGACTCCCTTTACGTCGCTTCTACGTAAAGTTTAGATAATCTACCTTCGCGTCCTAAGTCTCGCTAATCTATCCTAGCGTAAATACAGCTACTAGACAATCTATTCTTTTTATTAGTAGTTTGTTACTTTATACTATTACCTTACTATTATAGTAGATTACTAGCCCCTTTATTATATATAAGTACAGGTTTCTTCTTTATAAGTATAACGCGCGTCTAATAGAGATGTCTCGACCCGACTTAATCTTATTATCCCTGCGTAGTATAAAGATTTCCTCGTAGTATAGAAACTAACCGACGAGAACGTAATAGCTCTTTAAGTTCTACGCGGACCTAACAAACCTAGAACTACGAAGGCAGATACACTTAGGCGTATATTCGAATAGATCGGTAATTCTATCGAGAGTAACTCGGTTAGGGCGACTATACTCTAGCGGTACGCTCTATAGTACAAGATCTAGGAGACTAGTACTAATCCTTTACTCCGTATATCCTAAGCCTTCGTTCGAAGCCTCGACTAGTACGGCCTAATCTATTGCGCCGTCGTCCTAGGAACATCTATAGACGCCTCCCGCCGAGTAAGTAACCGTATTATCGAAGCCGCCTAGGGCGAAGATTAGTTTACTTAAGCCTTAGAGCTTATCTAGCTTCCGTTTAGCGCTCTACTTTTAGTACCTAAACGTATTCTCGCCGATATTGTAGCTACTACTCGGATTAGACTTAGTCTCGAAGAAGCCTATCGCTTCTAGATATAAGGCAAACGGAAGAGGCTCGCGGAAGCCTAGAATAGTCGCGTTAATAAGAGGAAAAGCGCTCTTTACAATTTTATTACTAGCAGTAACATTACCGCTATAAGAGACGCTTATAAACCGAAACCTAGTAAGGAACGTACGATATAGGCCTACCTACCTAACATTCCTAAAAACTATATCGTTCTCTAAGGCTTTAAGATAGGGCGCAATTTACTAGCGCCGAAAAAACACCTATTACGCGCCTTACGCAAAAAACATCTAAGGAAACCTAGGGTTAAAGCGGGTAGTAATACACTAGTACTAGATTTATAGCTAGAAGACGATAGCGTAGAACCCGATCTGCCGGTATTAGACGACGAAGGAGGGAAAGGTACCTAGGATAATCCTTTTAATATAGACGGAGATATAGCTTCTAATTTTCTTAATATATACGATAGATTAGAGCTCTGTTTATAATGTCGCCGGCTTAGCCGTAGAGAAGGGATAGAAGCCTACTATACCTACTACCGCAAATAGTAGATAGACTTTACCTATACTTTGCTACCGAATATTAGAGAGCGTCTCGCTACGTTAGGCCGGCTACCGTATATATAAACTTTAATTACTCCGTTCCTACTATATACCGTCCCTATACCTAATATATATAAATGCTAACTATTTTGCTATATAGCGAAAGATCTACCTGTTTTCTAGCTAGCAAAGTAGTCTATATCTTATACCTTTTACTTAATCTTACGACCGCCTCGCTTAGAAGCCTGTAATATATACGTATATAGCTCCCTACTATCCCGAGGCCGATTGGCTCGTAGCTATATACTATCTATTCTAACTACCTACCCGGATTTCTAACTAGTTTATACCTACGCTATACTAAGTTATATTCTATACGACCTTCGCCTTATTATCTTCCTATATACTATTTATAGTAGATACGGCCTCTATAGAGATGCTATTAAGGTTTAGGTTAGATAATCCGCGCCTTAACTACTTTAGTCTATAAAGGAGGCGATAGATATACGTCCGTTAACGCGCTCTCGCGATTAATATATTATTACGATCGAGATTATTAGGGTTATAAGAACTACTCCTAACACCTAGGGATCTATATACCGGAAAGATACCGTTTCGAGGATTACTTCTATTATCTTCCTTAATATCGCATTATTAAGTACGTAACTTGCTAATACGCCGTACCCCCTTACTATTTTTACGCTTACCTTAGCCGCTAATACTAATATACTATTCCTGTTACTATCTATCGCCTTCTTATCGAAGAATTCGAGCCGTTCCCCGATATTACTATAATACCCGACTAGGTAATTTAGCCCTAGCTAACCGACGATTAAGCCCTAGAGTTCCCGCTCTACTTCGATTGTATCCGATATACTACCGTCGACAAATAGGGCAAATAATATATAGCTGTCTTTTACTTACGTACCTCGATATAAGAGTATTATAAAACGCGATATAAGTAGACTAATACCTAGACTCGGGGCGGTAGTAGAAAAGCCCGCCTATAAGAGATACCTAATCGCCTATAGAAGAGTAATATCTACGTATAGCAATTCTTCTACCCTAAAGCTAGGTACGAACTCGGATAGAATCGCCTATTCTAGGTCTATCGTCGCGCTCGTATAGTGCCTATTCCCTCCTTATCGTATAACGACTAGTTTGCGTCTGCTCTAATTAAAGCCTAGGCCGATATCTAGAAGAAACTAGACGAGGATCGAAATATCGTTTACGATAGCTTAGCCTACGTATCTGCCCTCCCTCCCTAGATTTAGTAACTCTTTATCGACCTTTACGTCGTCTTACTCTATAAAGACGAAATATAGGCCGCTATCTGCTTCCCTAAAGAAGATAATAAGCCTTATATCGTAGAAGTTATCGCTATCGCTCGCCGAGCGTTCTCTTATACGATAAGGCATTATAGCGAAAGTAGCCTCTATTTTAACCTTACTAATTCCCGTAAGCAAGCCCTTGCTAACTTTTATAATATAATATAGAAGTCCGACTATTATAAACATTTTCGCTTTCGGCGCTATAAGACCCGCTCGAGCGAACTTAAATACGCTAACGCTATACTATACGCGCTAGTATATTTTATTCGTTATATCTCCCCTAAAGTTCTATTTTTCCCTTCTATAATGTCGCCTACCGATAAACTTAACGACGACGTCGACGCCGAAGTCGCTAGTTAAGTAAGCAATAAAGTCGACGAAAAAGTCGACTATAGCCCTACCTAAGTAACGCCGACCGACGAATAGCGCGAACTCTAGAATAAACTTAGTAACCGCGTCCGAAGCGGTATTACTAAGACGGAAGAACTAGAACTATATCCTCTTATTTCCTAGTTATTACTCTCCCTATTCTAGTACCTAATTAGGAAGCGTCGGTTCTGCTTCTCGCTTCTTAACTACCTCGCCCTTTATACGGTATAACTATATTCCGGGCGGTTAGAAGGAGCCGAACGAATTTAACTACTACCTCTCCCGCTATTATTTAAAAAGGGCAACTCCCTTATATTTAAACTCCCCC
>NW_006921540.1:36126-78511 GCF_000340215.1 Pseudocercospora fijiensis CIRAD86 | reverse complement strand
AAAAGAAAGAAAAAAAAAAAAAAAAAAAAAAAAAATTGAACCCCGGAAACGCCCAACTAGCCTGGCCATCGATAGCGTATAGATCTACGGCGCGACTCCTTTTCGGACTCCTATATAACTCTATCCCCCTTACCGACTTTATAACCGCTTCGAAGAAACTACTATCTACTTTAGCTTTCTCTAGGATAAGCGTAATACTAGTATCGTTAACCTAGCTCGGACGTTCGTTATTAACGCTATCGCTAGTAATCCGGCTCTATTATATTTGTACTTAGAGGCCGGTTTAGATACACTTTGCCTTAGGTTAGTAGTCGGCGCGTATAAGTATTACGTCTAAGAGTTCCTTTAGCTACTTAGCGTCCTTATATTTATTAGTAGCGGTTAGCCCGCCCGCGAACCTAAATTCTTCTCGGCGATATAGCGTAATACTTAGTCGGTCCGCTCTATTACTATCCGAGATAGATACGTTATAATTTACCTAACCTATACTAAGCTCCGCTAGAAGCTAAATAATAAATAAAACGTCCGCTTCCTATGTAAGCTCGGCCGCCTACTTGTCGATTACCTTATATATATTTAACTATTTCGCGAGCTCTACTAGTATTAATCTAACCCTAGGTAGGTACTTAGTCCTTTCCTCTAGTCTAAGGATAACCTCGTCTAGTCGGATAATACTATAACCCGATATCTTCGTCGATAGACTATAGCCGCTAGCCTACCTACCTTCGGTATTAGCGAGTAGCGTTACTTCTCCGTCGCTATCGTTAAGAAATTCTTTAGTAAGTTCGTAAGCTTTAATTAATCGGACGCAGACGACGAAGACGACGAGGTCGATAATATAAAGGTAGCTATAGCTAGGTAGCGTAACTATAGTCTCTATATCGCTAATATTTTATATACTAACGCTAATCTATTCGCCGCGTCGTCTAACTTATAGGATAGCTTAATCTAAGGTAGGTACCGCGTGTCTCGTATCTAGTCGAACTTCCTCTAGCTTCCTACTACTATTACTCGCTACTAGAGGACCTAGCCGTCGCTAGGTAGCTCTATTAGCAACCTCTTAGTACTCGAGAATAGTAGTCTCGCCCCTGTCTTTACCCTCGATAAAGCACTATAGTACGTACGCGAAATTATATAAAACCCGCGGCTATAGTAGAAGAGCGAGGGTTAAGCGACCGCTATACGATAGATCCTCTCTCTCGAGGCCCGACTACTCGTCGTCCTTAGTACTAGCGCCGGTAAGAGTCTCCTCTTTATAGTTCCTTACTATATAAAAGGTACGTAGACTTCTATACTTATCCTTCCTCTAGTTACTCTACGAGTTAATATACTTACCCGACTTAAAGCCGCTAAAGTGTCCTACGTAGTATAGTAACTAGGAATAGAGCGCCCTACTTCCCTTATCCTAGTTAGCGCTAAGGCCGCCTACTCTACCTAATTTATTATATATATACGGCGTCTCGGCGTCTAGAACTAGCTCGATTGTATCTTTATCGACGAGTGCTATTTAACTATAACCGCGTTACTATATCGCTCTATCTTTCGCTAATTTAGCTATCTTAGGTCGATTAGTACCTAGGTCGTCTACCTAACTACTACTCTACTACTATCGATAGAACCTAAATTCCTATAGCGTAACGTTATCGCCTAGCCTATAATAGTATAGCGGAGTACTAATCGCGCTAATATTATATATCGTATTTCCTTATACTAGTAGGTATATTTACTACTTATAGCCGTACGACTTATTAGGAAGCAACCTAGGGCGAGTATATTTATACCTAGCGATCGCGTCCTAGTATTCGTATATAGTCTCGACTACGCCGAGTAGCTAGCGAGGGAAATTAATTGCCCGTACTTTACCGCCGCTAGTAGAACTACTAGCGAGAAAGAATAGCTACTCGACGCCTAGCTTAATAGCACTAATAATCTATTTCTCGTCGCTACTTCTACGCTCGGCGAAGGATTCGATATACTACGTATCCGGATTATTGTCTACGTCGGCCTCCTACTCTTACTAATATTATTCGTATAATAGTCCGGTCGCGCTAGGCGAGATAGAAAGCTAGTACTATCTTACCTCCTACTACTAACCGAACTAACTATACTAGTAATAGTCGACTAGAGCAAGCTTAGCTTCGATTAATACCCTTACGTAGATAACGTTAGTTATATATAGCAGCGCGAGAGGCAAGCTATATAGTAATATACTCGCGTAGGTAAATGTTTGTATCTAATTATATCTAATTACCTCGATAGTCTCTAATTCCGCCTAACGTATATATCTAACCTAGACGATAGTAACGAGCTCTACTAACGATATATATACCGACTAGTACCGCCTCTAACCTAGCCTAAAACGCCGTAGGCTTAGGCGATCTGTCGGTAGACCGCCTATTTCTAGCGTATCTAGTAAAACGAAGCTAGTAGTATAATATAGTTCGACCGCAACCTCGCCGTTATCTAATAACTATATACTATCTGCCGCTTCGTTAATCCCCGCCTCTCTATATACTAATTCTCTTAATACCTACGCGCTAACTTCGTAGTTACGAAGAAGAGGCAAGCGCTCTAGGCTAAGCCGATCGAGAGGTACTATACCTACTTCTACTACTATTTCCCTTTTACTATATACTAGGAATATAGCAAGCAAATACGGAGTTGTTAATAGCTAGACGTTATATAGCTAGTCGCTATCGGCGTGTTCTAGTCGCTATAGATAGGTCCTACTTAGATCCGGGATAAATTCTAGTACTAATTTAAAACGCTAGAGGAATACCTTAAGTAGATAACTTAGAGCACTATATAGGATAGAGAAAAGGCTATCTAAGGTATTCGTCTCTACGCTATCGCTATCGAGTACGTTCTAGATAGGAACGTTAAACTAGATCCGGTACCCGCTAACAACTATATAGAGTAGGAATTCTAGACGCTAACTATTTCGCTAGCCGGAAAAAAAACAATAATATACTAGTCGTGCTATTTACTTTTCTGTCTAGCGAAATAGTCGGTACGTAGCTATATTATCGCTATATTAACTCGGCAGTTAGGCGGAAGTAATAGTCTCTAATCTACTAACGATATTATTATACTAGTATCCTTATTAAATTAATAACACTATAGCGTCGCTACGCTCGTACGCTATAGTATAAGATGTCTACCGACGTTAGAAGTAGAGTATATAACTAAACAGTTATAGCTAGCATTTACCTATATCGGCAGACTATTTAAGTTAAATACAGATATAGCGTAGTTAGTCGAGATCTAAAACATAAACTATCTATATACCGAACTACTATTACTCGATATATTTTACTCTCTCTATCCTTACCCTAACTGCCTCCTTATCGCCTTTCGCCTACGTCGTATATTAACCTACTAACGATAATATACTAATAGTATCGTCGCCCTTTGTTAGAGTATTTCCGCCTATAGACTTATTATCTCTACTACTATCTCTACGATCTGTTCCTCTAGTACCTCTATACTTAGCTGCTCCTTATTTATTGTTCGCCCTTATACTACCTAGCCGGCCGACAAATCTTCCTCTACGCTCCTCCTCCCGCTTACCTTCTATTTATCGTAGCCTTCGCCTAGTCTGCCTATTCCTCCCCTATTAACCTCTATTATACCCTTACTTAATCTACCTATTACTCTCTCGTTAACTTCTATTATACCCTTACCTACTATTATATTACTACCTACCGGTATACTATCTACCTAATCGCTAGGCCTATTAACCCGCGCCTACGTCGCTAACTTATCTAGTCGCTATTCCCCTATTTCTATCCTATAATAGTATATTTCCTATATAAATAAAAAAGCTATATATTCTACGTAATGTAACTATTTCTCCTCCGCCGAGAAGCTCGCCTAGTTATACTATAGAAGTAGTAGCGGTCGCTCGTATAACTATCGTCGTATTAATATTCTATCGTAATACTTAGCTATATTACCGGTCGCTAGCGCCGGCTCGGTATAACTCGCTAACATTTAGTAGTCGGCTATCTCGGCAGTCTTACTCGTATCTACGCGACGGCTAGCTATAGAGAGAAGTTTTAGAATAGCGACGTACTCGAGTAGTTTAGTAGGCGAAATCGGATAAAGGTAGAATATAGACAACCTCTAGAACCGACGTCCTTTTATATCTTTCCTCGCTATATATATTAGACTACCTACCGTATCGCTACTTTGTCTATTATTATAGCCGATCCTACCTTACGTCCTCCTAGAACCGTACGTAAACTCGATTAAATTTTACCGTACCGCTCGTACCTACGCGTCCGCCTCTACTTATTATATACTATTTCTTTTGTAATATACTACTCGCCTACGTACTCTCTCTAGTATACTCGAATAGCGCGGTTATACCGTACTACATTTCGATCTAGGCGTCGTATTTGAAATCCGCGTATATAAGTTAGGTTTGAATTAATCTCTCCTCGTACGTCGTCGTATATTATCTATTATAATCTCTTATATTCCCTCTAGCCCCTACTATTACTTAGGGGTCGAGCGCTAATACTATAGCTCTCTCGCCTCGTATTTATACGTACTATCGATAGTAGCTAATAAAGTGCTGCCTACCTGGGTTATTTCTTACTACCGGTATCTACTTTATACCTATTATCCTAGCGAGTGCGCTAATACCCCGACCGATCGACGTACTAGCTTAGTTTCTATACTATCGTACTAACTATAGGCCTCCTCTAGTAGTTAGGTTAGATCTCGCTAGTAGAGGATATACTCGGTTAAGTCGGATTACACCCTGTATAACTTAACGTAGGTATACTTACTAAACAATCTACCGGTTTTTCCCTATCTCGCGATACCCGTATTAAAATACTAGAACCTATCGGTAAAGGAGTCGGCTAGATCGAGTATTATTAGATATAAGCTATTTATAGAGATCTTATACGTTAACCTGCTTATATATATAGTATAGTTAATACTACGCCGTAGTACCGCTAAACATCGCTAGCTACGTATAGGAGGTAAATATATATAGTTATAGTGCTACCGGAATTTCTATATCTAGCACTTCTATTATACGAGACTTAGGCGTTATATAACCTAGGGCTAATCTACTAAACGACGATTAGATACGAACCGGTTTGCTAGGCGGCAAACTATATTGTCTATATTACTTTTGCTAGCTAGCAAAATAGTTAGTACTCTCGTATTATAATTGCGGTTATAGCAGATGCGTCTACTAGCTATAGGTTATAGTATAGCAACGCTACTAAGGCTCGAACTCTAATTGCGCTATCTATCCCTAGATATAGCTCGACTATTATACCTTACTAACTAGATTTTATCGCATATCGTCTATTAGGACGTCCGGTATGCTATCTATACCGTTATCGTAGCCTTAGCTATCTTAGTCTAGTATATTCTTACTTACCTAGTAGTCTACTATTATCTAATCCGGCTATTATCGAGGCAATCCGATATATCCTTACGTTATAATACTAACGGACCCGTATACGGACTTGTTAGGCTATATACTAGTTTATATATAGTTATTATATACGTAATAAAATACTACGATTAACTTAGTTAGTATTCGGTTCTTAAAACTGTTAACTCGTAATATCGTAGAATAGATAGCGGTTAGTTCGTCTACCCGGGATATATGTCCGAAATTATAGTATATTTTCGAACGACTATAATTCTCGAAAACTAATTTCTCCCCCGATCGATTAGATAATAACGCCCTAATCTAACGATATCTTTTACTATTTATCTACCCGAATATAAACCTACTATAACCGAGATAGTCCGAGTAAATTAGTAACCTTACCGCCGCTAAGATTTACTCTAATCGTTGCTAACCCTCGGGTCTAGCTTACTTACGTATTACGCTCCGTATACTAATAGCGTTTTCTAGGGTAGGTTTTATAGGTTACCTCCTCCTACTACCGTATATTATATAGTAAATTATTAATAGCATAATACTAACTGTTTTGCCGCCTAGCAAACTGCCGGGCTATTGTCTATTTTCCTAGCCGGTAAAACGGTTAGTACTCTTATATAGTCGCATTTATTATCCTATAGTTTAACGGGTTAGGGAAATACGAGGCGGTCTATATTGCTTAACTACTATATCTACTTAGAGACGGTAGCATATATATATCGAATACATTACGTATAATATACTTAGTATAGGCTTATATATACTCGAGCCTATCGATATATTATAGTTACCCCGCCTAGAATAGATCTATTGTCTCTAATATTTCCGAGATACCGCCCCGCGTAGCCTCGAGCTATACGGCTACTCCGATACGTATACTGTCTCGTATTCTCTAGCCTTCCTCCTATACTATACTTACTATTCGATTAGCGTTAGATATCCCGTCTAATAATAAAGGTATATACTCGTCGCGAATATAGTCGATTAAATCTTTATTCCTAAACTTAAGTTCTAGGACCTCCTTTACCTCCCCTAATGCTTTATCGAGGTTAGCTATACTATATACGTCTAGTAGCTTACGGTATGCCGCCTCTAGAACCGGAATTACCTTAACGGTAAGATCTACTAAATCCTATTATATAGGTAGCCCTACTACTCGGCGTAGTAATCGGATACTATTTACTATTAATAAGTAGTCTAGGTACTATTTCGCCTAGTATAGGATCGCGTCGGGAAAGTACTCCTACTATACGCTCTTAATTAATATTGTCGTCGTCGTATAGAGTATTAATAGTAGATCGTCTAGATATGTATCTAGTAGTATTAACTTTATATACTACGCGGCTAGACAATACCTATTTACGGTCGGGCAGTCTATTCGTATTACCGCTATCGTAACCGCTATCCTATCGATAACAAAGCCTACTAGACATATACGGTACCTACTACTATCCGGTTTTACGAATATATTATCTACGATTAATATCCTATCGCCCTCGGTATATAGCTCTAAAAGCTCGGAATAGGCGACGACTAGGTACTTAAACCTATCCTTTACTATGTCCGGCTATATATAAAAGCCCGCGTATCTTAGTATATTTAGTTCTATACCCGCGGTCGAATAGTCCGGCCGTTTGATTTTCTTTATCTCCGGTAGCTACGAGATATCCTCGATAACCTTATCCGCTTGTTTTTTATTTAACCCTACGTACCGATATACTAACCTAGCTACTACTTTATATACTTCTATTAAACGACCCTAGGTATATATTATTATAAACTATATCCTAATTCGCTAGTACGCCTCCTACGTACTATACTACTCTAGGTCTACTCGGTCGCTCTCGCCGTAGTTGTAACGCGTATTAGATTAGTCTATTATCTACTTGCCTATAATCTATTTGTATCTCCCCTCGGCCCCTATTATCTCTATAATCCCTCGCTATAGATACGTATCTTCTCTATCTCTACCGTCGCCGTACCGGTACGTTATACGAGTTTGTTAACCTAATATATTAATATCGCATTTGCTTTTTATAATACTAAATCCTTTCCGCTTCGCCTATCTATATATAAACTATTCGGCCGCCTAGAATAACGGGAATTAATGCCCGTAGATCCGATCTAGTAGCCTATACGCCCCTATTAGACGCTCGTATCGCGCCCTAGTATTATCTATCCTACTATCCTTACTACAAACTCGTACTAGAGCGCCGGGCAATCTTGCAATTATTAGATATCGCTAGACAGCGGCGCTCCTCTCGCGATATATCTCCTCTAATAACTTCTCTCGCCCTCTTACGCCTCTATCTAAGCGCTAACGATCCTATTCGCGAATAGCGTATTCGATATTAAGTAGCGTAAAGTAGTCGTCGGTTATACTCTATAATAGGAACTACGACAGACTTATTATCGCTTCTAGCGTAACTGCCCGATTGTCGCGTATAACTACTACGCGGTATAGACAATCTATACTACCGTATCTAATACTTACTCGGCTAAGGGGAAACTCTATTTCCTCCTATAAACGGATTCGGCCTCGCTATTAAACTTAAAGACTAGTTACATCCCCTTCCTCTTCTATAGCGCGTAACTTATATCGTATCTATATATCTACGCTACTATCCGCCCTAATAGATATATCCTTACCTAAACTACCTATTATAGGAGATTACTATATCCTATACGTATATCTATCTCGCGCGTCTAATACTTAGTCGAAGACTCGACCCTCTCTCCTACTATTATCCTATCTCGCCCGTTTCTATATAGTATATCTCCTATAGCTTATCGTATATATTAACTAGTAATACAGCCGGTACTATTACGTACTATTGCGCCGACCGCCCTATACCTACTAACGCGCCCTACAATCTCGTAATTAATAATACTAACTATTATTCTACCTAGTAAAACGGCTAGTATTGCCTTAGGTACCCGCTACCGCGCCTACGTAGCTCGATATCGCCTTTACGTCTATCCTTTACTTAGGCTAAGTTTAACCGTATATTAGCGTATTTCGGCGGACTTTACTTTATAGTATTAACTAAGGCGGCGAACGAAGCGTAGTCCCGACCTTACTATATAAATTAGCTACGTCGCCTAGGAGGACTCTTTTATACGTATATTAGTAGAGTAAACCGCTAGTCTACTAGTCTTGCCCCGAGCGCTATTAACGTACTAATATAGGTCTCTTCTCGGCCGCTAACTCTCTCTACTTTATAATCTACTTCTACTACTAGCGACTTATACTTGTCTATCTATTCCTCTAGCCGGCAAACTAGTCTATAGCCCTATACGTATATCCTACGCTACCGTACTATACTACGCTACGACTACTTACTAAGCTCCCTACTACGTCCGATTATCGCTATAGTAGACTATACCGATAGTGCCGCTATCGCGCCCTTCGAGGCCGAACTCCGTCGTCTCTATATTAATAAAAACCGCTAGCTATTTTTCTACGCCTACTTAATTAATAAAGAGATCGAATACTACCGCGGTCGAATATTAAGCTTCTCTTAGCTCGACCTCGACGGCTATTCCGAAAAGCTCCGCTAACTCCGACTACGTAAGCTCGCGATCTTCCTAGTTAGTATCGGCTATACTAGATTTTAAAGGGACTATACTCGGTATATTTAGAGATATTAGCCTCGTATACTAGCGATAGAGCCGTAGAAGTTAAGGTCGGAATCGTCTCTATATAGCTCCGCTACGATAATTAGTATTTATTTAGTTACTATATATAGAACTAGGCGTAGGGAAGCCTACGTACGCCCCTAGGTTACCTATTATACTATACTCTCGACGGCGGATTAATACGGACGTACGTAGTATTATAGACTATGCCGTAGCTTATACTACTATAGTTCTATACTATCTAGCTCTCTACTGCTCTTATCCTTATATAATAATTTAATTTATATATTTACTATCTTATCCTTTCCTATACTATATATACCGATATATCCCGCAATCGTCGACTATTTTACTAGCTAGTAAAGTCTATCGTCCCTATAGCCGCTATAGTTGCCTTATATCCTATCTAGCTATACGTATCTACTATTGCCTCTACTAGTAGAACGGTCGACTATGCCTTAGGTATCTATTAGCTCGGTACGCTAGTCGTTACCCGACTTTATATCCTTTACTTAGATTAAGTTTAATACTATACTAGCGTATTTCGGTAGACTTTACCTCTTAGCCTCGACTAAAGCGGCGAACGAAGCGCAATCCCGACTTCGTTATATAAATTCGCTATATCGCTTAGGACGACCTTTTCGTACGCGCCTTAGTAAAGTAAACCGCTAGTCTACCGGTCTTAGCTCGAGCGCCTATACTACGCTAATTTATATCTCCTTCTACTCCTCGACTTCTCTTCTACCTTACTACCTACTTCTACTACTACCTACTTTACTTACCTAGCAAATTTTCTACCTAGTAAATTAGTTTATAGTTATACTACTACTATATCCGTATATATACTATAAACTATATACGTCGTCGCCTCTAATTACTACTATAGTAAAGGTCGCTAATAATAATACTATAGATAGTACGCTAGGACGATCCCGCGTAGATTAATAAGCCGTCGCTATCTTCTATAATCGCTACTACGAACACTTTAATATTATATATAATTACTTTATCGACCTAGTCTAGTTTATATCCTAAGTAAGCGCTCGCCCCTATTATACCGCTATACGTCGTAAGCTCGTTAGGACTATATATAATATATCCCGTAGTATTTATTTCTTATCCTACCTCTACGTACGTCCTCCCTTCGATAGTGCCCTACTATAAGTTAGCTACGCTATAGACTACTTTGCCGGCTAGTAAACGGTTAGCGACATCTATTACCTTTACTAGCTAGTAAAGCGGTCTATAGTCGACGAAACTATATACTACCCGACTAACTAGCGTATAGTACTCGATTATTAACGAATATATAGGACTCTATCTAGCAGTACCCTAAAGTTACTATATCTATTCCTATACTAGAGTATCGCGTCTACTAGCTTATATAACTAGTCGCCCTATCCTATTAGTTTACGGCAGTCTTGTCGCTTATCTATATATATATTATTTTATAGTTTTCTAAAGTTAGGTTTACTATCGACGTAGACCTATTCGTCTACGACGCGCTCTATCTACTACTAGGTATATATCGGATCCCGTACGCTACCCTAGACTATATATCTATATATTAGAGCACCGTTGCCTATAGATCCTTTAAAAACGATCCGGACGTAAAGGCGATTATCTATTACTCTTATAGTCGCGCTCGCCTAGCTATATTTTACGTTGCTACTATAACCGATATCTCCGCTATCGCCTAGAAACGCTTATAGAACTAGCTATCGGCGCCTAGGACTTAGCGTCTAGTATACTATCTATATCGCATCGATCCCGCCTACTATTATCTTAAGCTAGACTTACTCTACCTACTCTCTACTCGTCTATCTATAGCTCTTATACTAGAGTATATCTTTAGCGACGACGAGACTAAGCGTATTCGTAGTCGTACCTTTAAACCGCAATCTGCCGAGATATAGTCTATCTAGGCCTAAATAAAGCACTAATTAATATCCTAGAGAGCTCTACTCGCGCGTTCTAGGCTTTAATATAGTCTCCGCGAGATCGACGTACGAGTTCCTTATCGGCGTACCTCTATTCCTCTCGGTAGATAGACAATACGCTTAGATATTATTAGTCTTATAGTATACTATATCGTATATTACGCGAATAACTATATTTAACTATACTATCTAGGAATTCCTACGTACCCTATTCCCTACCTTCGTTCGACTAACCTGCCTTAATGCTTGTCTTACGCTACGTAATACGCTAGCCTACGGCACTTAGCTACCGATAGTATTACCTACTAGGAAATTATCGCGTCCTCGTAACGCCTCGCTCTCTATTATCCGCTATTTTTTACTAATACTAACCGCAATCCTATATAGCAAAATAGACGCGCCTATATTCTATATCTATTAGCCTAGTATACCTTATACTACTTTACTTTACCTTACCTCCTACCCTACTTATATTAAGTTTAATCGTATACTACCCCGTTTTTAGTAGACTTTACTTCTCGGCTTTAACTAAGGCGGCGAACGAAACACAATCCTAGCCTATCTATACAAATTAGCTACGTTACTCGGGATAACTCTTTTACGTAGCCTTTAGTTAGGTCGACTGTGTTACTATTTAATACGTGCGCGCCTACGGCCTATACGTTAGTCCGAGCGCCTACGCGCTACCTATTTATATTTCTCTTCCTTTATATCTTCCCTACTTTTCTATCTACTACTACTACTACTACTGCTACTATAGTAGGGAAACCCGGCTTAGTACTTATATATATACTTGTACCCCCTCTCCTTGTTTTTGTACCCTAGAACACATAACTACCTTTATAATTAGAACATACACACATACGATATAAGGAGATATAGCTACGACAACATATAGCAAGAGAGATATAGGAAATGTACCTAATCTAGCTACAATGTAGCCCTCCCTACGGCCGCTCTCTTCTCTTTAATATTTACGACGCCTTCCCTTCGAAGTATATAATGCTACGCCGACCCCTCGTAGTTTACTAAGTACTAGGCCTATAGTATATAGTTCCCTATATATGTACCTCTACCTACGACCTACTCGTCCTGCCTACATTTTCTAGAGCCGAAGGTAGGGCTATCTTTATTTATTTAAAGGTATAGGTATATATATAGTTAAGAAGAAACGTTTATAGCCTTCGCCTAGAGCGAGGACTACACTACTAATGTAATACTACCGCTAAAAAGACCTTAGTAGTATCGAGACGTCCTACTACTAATAAACCGTTACCGACTTAAAGTAAAAGGAATACCGTTACCGACTTAAAGCAAAAGGAAATACTGTTTACGAATATTACGACTCCCTACCTATCTATAGTAGGCGGGACCTTATAAGAAACGACCTATATAGAAAGAAACCTAAGAGCCCGCTATAAGAAACTAGAGATAGGGATACGAAGAACCCCGAAAAGTCGATAGCCTCTATCCCTTCCGCTAATCGGCGCGAGCCTAACTTAAAACCTCCTTCCGGGCTATTACGACCCTTCTACGGTACCGTAATCGGTATACTACGAGTTAATAGAAATTAATAGAGAGGAATAAAGGGGGCCTAGAACGGGTATAGTAGGTATGCTAGCTAGCTAGCTAGGTAATATTCGCCGCCCCCTTTATTCTATATATATACGGACTACCGCCTACCCTCCCCTTACTTTAAGGATATAGACGCGATACGTACTACAAAGCACGCTATAGCCCGTCTACGCTCCCTCCTTACCTTAAGTATACCTAGTAACCTATCCGATTTTATCGATATTGTATCCTTCCTATTTATTCTAATCGTTTATCGTCTTCTATAAATTGTTTGTTCTACCGACGAGATAAGCTCCTAAGAAAACAATAATAACCCTACCCCGGCTAAACCGCCTCTATAGGCCCTCTCTAATGCCGGTACCTACCGAGACCTACCTCTAAATCTTATTCGTAACTACCTCGATACTAACTCGGATACCGAGAGGACTACGGCCTTAGGAAGCGATAAGGATACTAGTATAGAAAATAGAGAAGCGGCTTAAGGAGGTACTACCTAGGAGGGCGGTACTCGAGAAGTTCCCTAGTAGCTTATTTAGGCAACTAGAGGGCTATCCCCTTAACTTCTCTAAGGTCTTCTTTAGGCCTTCTCGGACTTAAAGCCGTAGATACCCCTCCTAGGGACTATTAAGAACCCCCTCTTTACTAGAGAAAACGCTACTAACTTTATTAAAAGGTTTTCTACTATCCTTAAGCGATACTATCTAAGGGCTAAAACGGCTACTACGGTAAAGCTCCTTATAGCTAATTGTAAAACTAGTATCCGACCCCGAGTTACTCGGCTCCTAGGTAGTAAGCCTCTTACGTAGGAAGCCTTCTTAAAGAAGTTTAAACGCGAGTTTGCTAACTAGGATATCGCGGTTCGTCTAAACTCCCGCGAATACCTTAAACAGCTATATACTAGACAAACGGCTAAGAGTAATACCCTTCGCTTTTACTAGGACTTCTATAGTATCGCTAAAGGGATACCGAGGAGGCTTCTTAATAATGTTACGAGGAGCCGTCTATTTCTAAAGGGCTTAGAGGGCTCTATACCTACTATTATGCCTCGGATCTACGAAAAATATAGTATCTACCCTTACGATAAGGAATCCTATACCGACTTCGAATAGATTTATCGTACTAGGTACGACCTAGCTCGTAGCCGATAGGGCTTCTCGCTCCTTACTAGCGACGATAGTAGCTATTTAAAAGAGCTGCGAGAGATAGTTAAGAAAAGAATGCTAAGTATACGCCCTACCCTAGATGTCTAGCGATAGGGGGTAGCCCTTAAGCTAGTTACGGACCCTAGTATCGACGACCTTATTAAGCAGTTCTAAGAACTGAAACTTTACGTCCTCTCCCGAGACAATTAGAGGGGCCCTACTATAGGTCCGGTTAATACTAATACCGATTCGTATGCCCTATAGCGCCTCTATCCCCTCTAGAGCGACAATACCCCTATAACTTAGATATATAACAACTAGTTTGTATAAGGGCTAACCTTCGATGCCTTTGCCTTTTAATCTATCCCTAGTATAGAGGGTCGCTATTACTATTACGGAGCTAAAGGCTACCTTCGTCTAAACTGTAGGCCCTACTAGTATATATAAGACTAAGGGTTCTACTACATTCGGGACCGTGCGTAGTACTTCGGGCCCCTAGGTATACTATACGCTACCCTATTCCGCTTCCGTAATAGTCCTACCTTCCTAAAGCTCGCTATTATACTTCCTCTCCTCGAGGCCTATTACTAGTAGGAGATTGTTTTCCTACCTAAATTTAGAATAGAAGCCCTTCGAAAACAATTCAACTATCCTTCTTAGTAACTAAGGCGAGCTGCAGCCCCTAGTGCTATAGCTTAACTAGGCCCTCGAGTTCCGACTTCTCGAGCCCTAGCTCCGATAATTCCTTCTACTCTTCCCCCTCTACCTTTAAGGTCTCCGGGAAATCCCTACGGAGGGATCGCTTTAAACGATGCTCGAAACGGCCTTCCTACCCCTACTACTGCCCCTACTACTACTAGGCGGGTTATGCTATACTAAAGGCCCTACGATCTAGGTATAGTCGAGGAGGCCGATAAAGAGCTAGATTTTAGCGACTACGAGGCGGCTATAGTTATAGATACCCTTACCTATACTCGTAGCTAGGATATACCGCTTAGGAATAGTTTTCCCGTTACCGCTATTGCCGACACAAATCGGATCCGGAAAGCTACTACTAAGCAGAAAGGTACTACGAAGACTAAGGGTATTCGCAATATAGTTTAAGGGCTTAGCGTTCGCGAGACAGAGGAAGCAATTTATAAACAAACCTAGCCTCGAAGAACTACTTAAAGGTCCCCGAGCCTACTACCTCTAAGAGCAAGAACCTAGTCTAAGGAAACGGTTAGTCGTAAAACCCCTACTACTAGCCCTTCTAGTACCTATAGGTAGCCTACTACTAAATCCTTAAATAGTAACGCTAGCCTACCTAAGGATAGTAATTAGGAAATAGATAACGTACTACCGCCTACCCCGAAGCCTGCCGCTAAAGAACTATCGAAGAGGGTAAACCCTCTAAGCCGGTAGAGAGCTACGCGGAAAGAGCCTAAGACAACTAATATTATAAAGAATCTTTAGAAACACTATAAGGACCCCGACTTTTAGGTAAAGAAATTCCTTAGTAGGAACGGTATATAGCTTAGTAATACTAAGGCCCTCGCCTACATTCCGGAGTATTAAAAGCTCGTTATACGCTAGCTAAACGACAACGCGCTTACTATAAGAATTCGGGAGCTAGAAAAGGATAAAACCGATAAGATCCCCTACTAGATTATAGAAATAGTAGGTAGGGTAGCTACCTTAGCTGCTAGGAAAGGTAGACCTAGGCGGCCTAAAGACTACCCTATTCTAGTCCTTACCTCCGCCCGGGAGTTCTTTACTAGCCTTAACGAGGAAGAAAGCTACGAGGAATACGAGGCCGCTAACGAAGAGGTTATCCGGGACCCTAATTCTATTAGCCGGAGAAACAGACTTAATTGCTATATAGTATAGGTTATTTTATCCGGGATAGATGCCCTACCTAACGAGATACTCTATATCGACCCTAGCTAGATTCGCCTCTTATTAGTCGACGACAACTTCGCCCTTATTCCTAGTCCGTATATTACTATTACTATTAATAGGTGCCTTAAGATCCGCGCTCTTATTAATAAAGGCTCTAAGGGGAATATACTAAACGCGAAGTTCCTATAGCGAGCTAGCCTTACTCTATTAAAGGGTCTTATTCTAAATATACGAGGAGCTAGAGGAAGGGCTAAATTTATCGGTATTAGTACTTCCGTTCCTGTCTCTACCTTTAATATCGAGTATGAAACCGACTTCCTTATTACACCCTTAGGGGATAACGACCTCCCTATTATTCTTAGTCGCCCGTAGGCTCGTAAGAACCGCCTTATCGCTCGAAACATAGACGACGGCTCCTAGGAAGGAACTATTTCTACGCGTAGGGGCCGCTCTACTACCTTTACTACCCTTACTAGCTCTAAGAATTGTGTCCTACTTAAGGAGCTCCTTAGTCGTAATAATACCTAGTAGTTAAAAAACTAGGTAGTAGACGAGACACTAGCGTCGAGTCCGCCCCTTTTTCGAAACCGCTAGGTAGGAATATTATACGTACCGTTGCGACCTATTATTTAATAAGAAATGTTATTATAGGGTTATATAGTAAAGAGGATAGTAGCCCTAGGGTATGCTAGCTAGCTAGCTAGGGTATATTAATTAGTCCGGCAGTCGGCCCGCCCCCGCTCCTACTACCTTTTCCGACCTCGCTTAGACTAGCCCCGGCTTGTCCTAGCATTCCCGCTAGCCTCGGCATTCCCGCGTCCCCGCAATTGCCCTCTAGTAGTACCCTATACAAAAGCCGCTTAGCTAGGCACCCTATCTAGGAGCGGGTATACGACGACGTACTAGTCCTAGCTATATAACGCTAGTCCTTTCTCGAAGATCCTTCCTAGCTATACCCGACGATTAGCCTTACCCGGCTCGGGCGTATAGAGGCAATTCTCGAACCTATAACTCGTAACGACTAGGCGGCAATCCTTTAGTAGTCGGAAGCGAACAGGTTTTGTAACTAGTATAAGCGGCACTATAGGTTTTAGAGCTTTCGAAGGTTCCCTACCTAGCTGCTATCTATTAAGAAAATGCTTAAGGAAGATTCGGATACTAGCCGCACGGTCGGAGTTTATAGTATATATAAGAAAAAGGCAGACAAAGTAAGACCTATAGAAGCTAGCACTACGATAACCGGGAGTATAACGACCGGTAGTAACCCTTACTAGAAAAAGAAACGGCTTACTCGAGAAGCGTTACTTCCGCCTAGAACCGGGCTATATAACTAGAAGTACCTAATTAAGAAGTTCTTAGATATACTACGTAGCTCGCGCCTAACTAAGGAAAGGAAAGCAAAGCTTCTTATTAGAATAGAACTTCTTCTTAAGGAGCTAGATCTATTCTACGAAATGCTTTATAATAGGGAGAAAGCCTTTACCTAGAGCTTTACCGAAATTAGAAGAGTCGACGCGGATATAGTACCTCCCTAACGGATCCGAACAATTCCTTATAAACCCTAGAGAAAACCAACCTTCCGCCTCTAGCCTAGCCTAGTAAACATTATAGAAGAAATAATCTAAGAACGAATTGCGAATAGGGTACTTAAAGTTAGCGAAGGAGTATACCGGAACCTATAGTTCTTAGTCTAGAAGAAAGGAACTAAGAAATATCGCCTAATTAACGCTACTATAGAGCTAAACCGCTATATAATATAGGACGGAAACCTTCCTCCTAATACTAATAGCTTTACTAAGGATTTTGCTAACTATACTATCTCGTCCCTAATCGATTTCTTTTCCGGGTACGACTAAGTCCCGCTTTACGAGGCCGATCGAGATATAACTGCCTTTAATACCCCGCTCGGCCTTATATAAATAACTACCCTTCCGCAAGGAGCGACAAACTCCGTTACCTAGTTTGTCCGAGTAGTAATAAGAATCCTTTTTAACTATATTTCCTACTATACGAGGCCGTTTATCGACGATATTAGTATTAAGGGCCCGAAGACCCGATATAATAATAAAGAGGTCGAACCTAGCCTAAGAAGATTCGTTACTAAGTACATTTAATAGATAGATAGTGTTCTTATAGATATTAAGCGTACTAGGTATACTGTTTTAGGTCTAAAATCTTAGTTCCTCTATAAAAAGCTAAAATATATCGGCTACGTTATTAATATTTCCGGAAGACACCCTAATATAGAGAAAGTTGCAAAGATTGTCGTATAGCTAGTACCTAAGAACTAGTCTAGCGTACGGGCCTTCCTTAGGGTTTGTATCTACTACTATATCTAGATCGAGGGCTTCGTAATAATAGTAAGACTACTCTTCTACCTCCTAAAGGCCGATATCGAATTCTTATAGGGACCGGATTAGCAAGTCGCTATAGATACCTTAAAGGCTACGCTAACTACTACCCCTACTCTTATCTCGATCGATTATACTAAGGGTACTAGGTTGATTATCCTTCTATTAGACGCGAGTAGATCCGGATATAGTAGTAGCCTAAACTAGTACGAAAGGGATAATATAAAGAAGCGTTACCCTATTCGGTACGAAAGCGGTCTTTAGACCGAAAGTAAAGCCCGATATAATACTAGCAAACGAGAGTGCCTTGCCGTACTTAAACTACTAAAGAAGTTTAAGAAGTATCTCGTTAGGTAGTACTTTCGGATCGAAATCGATACTACTACCCTTATCTACTAGCTTAATAAATCCGCCTCGGACCTCCCTAACTCGGTAATAGCTCGCTAGGTAGCCTAGATCCGACTATTCGACTTCGAAGTTAAGTATATCCCCGGGCGAAAGCACTCTACGGCTAATAGTCTATTCCGTCGTAACCCTACTAAAGAGGATATCGTCGAACGAGATAACTAGATCGACGACGATAATATAATCGACTACGACTTCTTTTATAGTATAGTATAGACTAAGCCTATCGATCCCTTAGCTAAGTCTAGCTTCCTTAATAAGGACGAATACTAGTCTCGAGAATCGCTTCTTATCGGATACTTTAAGTTAACCCTTCGCTTCCTATAAGGCATCTCTCGAAGCGAAGCCCGAAGGGTTCGATGTACTACCTAGAAGTACATTATTAAGGATCGGCTCCTTTTCTACTAGCGTTATCCGAATTGTCCCCTTTAACGAGTAATTAATAGCGAAAAGGCTAGGGAGGAAATTATCTAATTACTTTACAAGGATTATAGCTATAAAGGCCGGGAGGCAGTATACTATCTAGCCTTAAAAAGGTACTTCTAGTATAGAATATAGTCCTAAATCGCTATATAGGTTCGGTCCTATCGTATATACCGGATGCGAGAGGGATATAAGATTGCTAGGACGCTTTACCCTACCTATATTCGAGTTATTAGCCGTCGCTAGGTTGCCGATATACTTTATATCGATAATAAGGGGTCTATTACCTTAGCGCGTAAGGTTGTTAGCGGCTAGGTAGAGGGGAGAATATTTAACTACTCGGGTAAGTCGGTTAATATATACTAAATAGCTAAGTTCCTATACGAAGAGGTCTATTACCGATATAGCTATTCGGATGAATTCGTTATAGATAACGGATCTAAGAATCGGAAGGATACTAAGGAATTGCTTAAGCGAATAGCTACGTACCGGGTACGGATTTCCCTATACTACCCGAAGGCAAATAGTTAAATCGAAGTTAGAAACCGACCTATCCTAGCTGCCCTTTCTAAACTAACGAACGGTACTATAAAGGGTTAGAGAAAACACGTCCTACCTATCCTATAGGCCGACCGAACGATATACCGACGAACGACTAGAAAAACGCCTATAGAAGTTATATATAGAGGGGCCGACGTTATCCTTCCTATCGAGAATGCCTACCGAACCTTCTAAAAAGTCGACTAGGACGCTATACGCGATACTGCCTCGTTACTTATATACCGTACTTAGTAACTAGTATATATGCCTAACGATAACGAAGAGGCGTCCCTTCGGCTAAAGAGGACTCGCGAGGAGAATGCTCGCTAGTACGACGAAAAGGGAGTAGTATCTAACGCTCCCCTTAAGATTAGATCCCTTATACTTATTACTAGGAGCGAAATCGAGCACTCGAGGTCTAGTAAGCTTGCCTTTCGCTAGAAGGGCCCCTTTCGTATTGCGGGGATTACTACCTCTAGGACCTCGTACTACCTTACGGAACTTAATAGGGCTAATCTAGCTATTACCTTTCTACGCGATCGACTAAAGGAAGTACCTCTATTCCGGCCTAACCGGATCTCGGGTAAAAACGCTACTACGACGAACAACGAACCTATTAATAAAGAAGTCGAGGCAGATAGAGATAGCTAGTCTAAGTCCTCCGACTCTAGGGACGATAGCTAGTCTAATACTAAGTCTAGTAAAGAAAGGGATATAGACGTCTATACGATTATATCCCTTCCTAGGGAGGAGTAAAGGCGAGCCTTTTAAGCCTATACTATAGCTATATACCGAGTCGACCCTAAAGTTAATCCTATCTCTTAGATTAATAACCTAATACGAGACCTTCTTAGCGTACCCCTTATAGAAGATTATTCGAATAACTATCTCTTCTTTAATAGCTCGACTGAACCTAATAGTTTTCTAGCTTTTAATTACCTAGCCCTATTTACCTAGGGAGGGGTAACCTAGCCTTTAGCTTAATACTATAGATTCGGCTAGATAGCAATTCTATATAGAAGGTAGGACCTATACGAATAAGCCTACTACGTTAGCGCTCTTCCGAGGCTTACCTAGGACCCTAGCTTTCGACTAGTACTATAGCGAGACCCTAGCTAGTAGACGACCTAAAGAGTCTAGGTCTACGACGAGATAAACATATTAAAGTTCGAATACAACCTATATCTCCTTAAGGCCCTAGTAGAAACTAGCCTTACTGCCCTAGTATATACTAACCTATATAGGCGGCGAGGTATTAGATTTCTTGCCTAGGAGGCTATAGACAACGTTGCGAACTAGGGAGACAACGAATATAGGCTGTCCTTAATAAGAATACGAGATAGGCTTTGGCTTACCTAGATCGAATAAAAGGAGCTCCGCTATACCGCTAACTCTAAGGGCCTAGGCTTAAACCCCGGAGTTTTTAACGAACCCTTAGAAGCGGAGTAGGCTATAGAATACAACGAAAATAGACTACTACTACCTTAGTAGGCCCGATAAACCTATAACTACTCGCGTATAGCCTCCCTTTTGCTCCTATTTACTCGCCTTATACCGAATTTTTTACTCGCTAGTACCCTTATTCGCGTATTTAAACGGATTATCGACGTATACTAGGATCGATTGTCCCTTTATATATTAGTAGCCGGATAGAGTACTACTACTAGAGCCCTATCGTTGCTTCTTTTCCTTTATACTACTACCGACGAGGGTAGGGGCTTTAGTAAGGAGCCCCTATCCTTAATAATATCCCTAGACCTGCTCCCCGGGGTAGTCTAAGTACTAGCCTACCCGCGGAGCGAGTAAATAATTTTAACTCGGCAATAGGGGACCTACTAGAAGCTCTACGTCGCGCCTAGCTTACTAAAACCGAAGCCTACCCTACGGAGTAAGCCTAGGAAAACCTTACCTAACCTTAAAGATTTCCTTTGTTTAAAAACCTTTCCTTTGTATTATTTCTATAGCCTACGCCGGCCGATATATCGAGATTTCTAAGAATCCCGGGAGCTCCCGCCTATAGTAGCTAGCTAGCTAGGATATATTACGACTACTACTACTACCCTTATACTGCCCGGAGGAGCCCTTATAACTATGCCTTAATGCGGTAGGGGTTGAAGCGGAGGGGTTAGTGCGTTATATAATACCTAACTCCCTAGATCTAAGTGCTCTAGTCCTACGCCCTCGAATCTCGCTACTACGCGAATTACCTAGGCCTCTAGAAATGTCGCCGCTACCTACTACTAACCCTTTACTTCCTTTAGGATACGTACCTTATTTTCGGATTTATATATAAACGCGCGTATACGCGTAAGGTAGGTGCCTCCCGTCCCTTCCCGCGTACCCGCGTTACTACTATAATAAAAAGGCGACCTTTCTCGCGCCTAAACTTCTTTATAAACAAATATACCTATATCGCCCTTCCCTCGACAAAGCGATAGGCGCTTATAGTAAACACTACCCTCCTTAATTAACTATTAAAGACCGACAAACCCCTACCTCCTCTACGCGACCCGATATATAAAACCCCCCTACCGCCTTATAAGCGCGTAATAGTAGAAGCCTCTAGTCGAGACCTTATTACGAGCGTAGCCTATAGCGGCATTTCCTACCTTCCTTCCGACTAGCGACTAAGCAATTACAATACCCTACTCGAATAGGTATAATACCTTTAATCCGCTAACCTATCCCGCTAAACTAAGGTAGATATAATCTACGACAACTTAGGAAGTATTAATAACTTTATTAAAGGTACCGAGCTAACCTATTATCGGCTTAAGGAGGCGCTCTTTAAAGGACTACCGAAAGAAATAGGAGATGTTCTTCGTACCCGAGGATCTACTATAGTATAGGCCCTCGAGTAGTATATAGGTAACGAATTTGCTACCCTATAAGCCGCCGCTACTCGTAGGAAGGCTACGGAAGATCGCCGTAAGAACGATATTACTAATAGTCCTATATTCTTTAGGAACTACCTAGACCTCTACAATGTCCGAGGTAATACCGCGAAGGAAATAGCTCGAGTCTTTAGGCTATAGAAGGATAGAAAGCTTAACAACTACGTAAACTTTAAGGACGCTAGCTAGGTTTCCGAAATTTAGCTTATTCTTCGTATCCTAAGTAATTACCTATACCGCCGAACGCTTAGGGCGAGATAGGGACGGGTAGATATTAATACCGTTACTATTACTACTAAGGACTACGTAGTAGATAAGGAGGACGATACTCGTAAGGAGGGTAAGAATGAATTCTTCCCTTAGAGAACGGAGGCTAGTAAGGCGAAGCTTAAGGCTATCGGTATTCGAATTAGCTAATACGAAGGCCCTCCTATTATTACTATTACTCCCGACGGGCGCCCTTTTTCGAGACCGCTAGGTAGCTATATTAAAGGCACTGCTTCTAGGACCCTAGGGCTTAATATCCCTCGATCCTATATAGGTATATACGAGCGAATTAGTATACCTATTAGATTACTAGTTATATACAACCCGGCTAGCGACCCTCTAGCTAGATAGGACAACTAGTAGCTATTACCCGCTCGCCCTACTTAGCCTATTAGCTCTCGCTAAAATACGCCTCTATAACGTAATACGACTCGCCTTAATCTCCTAGTCGAAAACTCTACTTTACTACCTAATCGGACTAGTAGTAGGAGTAGTAATAATAGCCTTGCTCTAGGGGCTCCGCCTACTCGTCGAATTCGGACTACTACGCCTATCCCCCCTCTAGGAAGGACCCGTAGATCGAATAGACTTAATAAGCCGAGTAGAGATCTTACCGTATCCCTTAAGGAGAACCTAACCGACGACCTTAATACCTTAGGACCTAAGCGGGGAGGCACTGTATGCTATAGGGAGCTAACCCCCGATAAGGACACTTAAATTAGAAATAGCCTAGCCTACTATAGCTATAGTAGATTCTCGGAAGCCGACCGTAGTACTTTAATATAGTACGATAGTAAATCTAATAATGCTACGTAGGGAAGAGCAATTGCCCTTATTATAACTGCCCCTTACCCGCCTTACTATACTTATACCCGCTACCTGTTTAGGATAGTAGTTAGGTTTCGAGGAAAGGTCGGTCGAGAGCAGATAATAGAAACCTTAAGTAGCCCTAGATATAAGTACCGGAACGACCTTCTCCGCCTTCGAAATAAGAGACCTAACCTGTTTCGGAAGACTCGCCGTCCTCCTATCCCTAGCGACTACCTTAGACTATATCGCTTTTTCCCTAAAGCCTATAGTTACGAGAGCAAGACATACAACCCTTTAACTATTAAACGCGTTATCCTAGCGATTGCTACTAAGATTCGTAAGGCCTTCTCCCGTATAAGAGTAATAACAAAGGCTAGCTAGGATGCCTAGGTAAGAGATAGTACTATTACCTTAGATAGCATTACGAGCGATAAAGGCTCTACTAAACTATATAGAGCGGCCGTCTTTAGTTAGTATAATAATAAGAAAGTCGAAGTCGCCGCGGCCCCTCTACCCTTCGGAAAGATGTCCCTATCTAACTAGTTTAAGCTAGAGGCTACAATGTACCTATAGTATTAGCGTTTAGTTAACGGAGTCTCGAATAAGGATTAGCTTCGAACCGCCTTCTATTCTAGGTTTTAGTAGATCTACTAAGGAGACCCTATCTACTAGCTCCTCTACGGCCTTATCCGCCCTAACTACGCTCTTAACCTAATCTCCTACCTGTACTACGCTAAGATAACTTAACCTAGTAACGGCGGTTCGACCGAGTTTGCCTATATTAACTAGTACCCTTTCGATCTCTAAGAAGGCATTGCTATAAACTAAGTTTAAGGCTCCGTATCCTTCCTTCCTAAAACGGTAGAGACTACTACGAAGGTCTTCGCTAGGATCTACTAACTAGAAGTCTTTAATAAATAGTATAAGGAACTTAAGATCCTTCGCTAGGAAAAGGGCCCTACGTACGCTCCTCGGGGTTACATTCTCTCTATTAACTATAATACATATTGCCTAAACACTAAGATAAAGAATACCCTTAATAACTTTATTAAGAACAAGCTAAAAGGCAAGTATCGAAATGTAGGCTAGGAGTAGTATCTAGTCGGTACCCTTAGAGTACGCCTAACCCTTCCCTACCTTCTATACGGCGCTTAGGCATTACCGAAGAATACCGAGAGGATAACTATACTCCCCTAGTTCTACCGATACGACTTAGTAACTAGAAAGCTTAATTGCGAAGCTAGAGGTATATTTTAGGAACTCGCCGCTACCTATCGAGACCTTCTTCCTAGCCCTACCTCGCCCTCTAGTCTTATAAACAAGTACGGTGCCCCTCCGTACGCGTTCCCGGCTATAGTGCGCCTACGCAATAATAACCTAATCTCGGAAGCCCTCGTCGGCCGATTAAAGTAGGACGATACTATAGTATAGTAATATATTCGAAGACTCTTTCGCAACCTTAACTAAGAAGGCTCCTTATATATACTCGAGAACTATTTAAAGCAGTATTGTAAGGGTATAGCGTCGGCATACTCTAAGATATTAAGTAAGGTTATTCGGCTTAAGTAGGAACGTTTCGGGGAGAAATTATTCTTTAAGGCTCTTATATAGTCTTTAAAAGACTAGAGTTATATCCTAAACAATAGCGAAGATCGGTATATACGCCTAAACTAGGATAATTTCTACCGATATTAGCCTGCGCCTAATACTAGGGAGGAGTTTAATTAGGGAGGCTAGGGATTTATATATTAATAGGAACCTAGTAAGGCAGACCTTCCTACTAACTAGCGGCAGTCTAGCGCCCTTTTAGCGAAACCTACTACCTACGCTTCGAAAGTCTCTACTCCTAGTAGAGTACTCCCGAACGTTAACTCCTAGCAGCTTAGTACCCCTAAGAAACAGCCTCCTTAGTTATCTTCTTTAAAGCAGCCTACGAACTCTATAGCTAATCCGAATAAGCGACAGACCCGCTAGGACATACGGGCTAAGGCGACGCGGACCTAGGCTCTTATCGACTAATTTAACTAGTAGAGGCGAGGAGGCAATTATAGCGGCTAGGGCCGTAGAGGTAACTATAGTAGACTAGCGACTCGTAGTAGAAAGAAATAAGTAATAGGGTATAGCAGCTAGCTAGCTAGGATACCGCTATAGGATAGTTAGTTTAGTTTCTTTACGTATTTAAGGTTTTTCAGTCCGGGAGGTAAGGAAGCGTTAGTCTAAGGGCAGACTTCTTAGTCTAGGAGGGAAAATGTAGTAGGGAAACCCGGCTTAGCACTTATATATATACTTATACCCCCTCTCCTTGTTTTTGTACCCTAGAACATATAACTACCTTTATAATTAGAATATATATATATACGATATAAGGAGATATAGCTACGATAATATATAGTAAGAGAGACATAGGAAATGTACCTAATCTAGCTGCAATATAGCCCTCCCTACGGCCGCTCTCTTCTCTTTAATATTTACGACGCCTTCCCTTTAAAGTATATAATGCTACGCCGACCCCTCGCAGTTTACTAAGTACTAGGCCTATAGTATATAGTTCCCTATATATATACCTCTACCTACGACCTACTCGTCCCGCCTATACTACTACTACTTTAACTACTACTACTACTACTTCTACCGTCCGTCGTTATTTTCTAGCTAGTAAAGTAGTCTATAATCGAATTAGTACTACCTAGGCGATACCTAAGGACGTTTCTAAGTTAAATATAGCGGACGACCGCGAAGTGCTAGCTCTAGGCCCTCTACGCCTATCTAGGCGTCTACCCTCTCCGGTTATTAGTCCTCTTATACCTAGCGACGTATATAAATTTACGCGCGACGAAAAGGCCTTTCTTAGCGAGGCTAGGTCGATCCGAGTAGATAATACTTATAACTACTAGCGAACTATACGCGTAATAGACGACCTAACAAATGTCCTTTATAAGTAGTATAAGACGTACGACGTATATAAGATTAACGATTAGGATCTAGTACTATAGCGAGCCTTCCTACGAGATATTAGTAATAGTATCGATATAACTTTTTCGACTTCGGATACTATTAAACCCGCTAATATAAAATATCTCCCGAGTAAGCGTAAGAGTACTGTCTAGGCTAATACTAACTAGCTATAGCTTGCGCCCTAGCCTAATACCCCGTTCCCTATTACCGACGCTTAGCGTATATTATACGCTAGTATACTCGATACCCTATAGTACTATCGCTCTAGGTATACGGCTACGCCTCTATTATTTAACGAAGCCTATATAGCAATAAACATCGACGTTACTATACTCCTAGATAGCGAGATTAATAAAGTTAGTAAATACCTATACCGTATTACGTTTCGTAGACTCTGTCTTACGATATAGTAACTATAGGCTATTATATAGATCGTCGAAATATAGAAATTACTTATATAGGGCGCTATTCTCGCCGACGATACCGGTACTAGTAAGACTATCTCTATCCTCTACGCCGCTATAGCTTAGTCCGAGTATATCGAAGAATAGCGTATTGTATATTAAGGTAAGAAATATTAATCCTAACGTATAGATTATTTTGCCGGCTAGTAAATATACGTCTAGATATCTATTTACCGGCCGGTAAAACGGTCTATATATATACTTATCTCCTACTAACTATCGTCGTAGCTATACTCGACTACGCCTATATAGAGCGAGGTATCGTACTAGACTCTATCTTCGGCTATTACGTCCCGTTCTATAATATACCGACTATTCCTAACGACGACCCGCGCGATCTACTTATAATAGTAGCCGAGACTTTCCTCGACTAGCGATTCGGCGTTAGTAGCCGCTAGACGCTCTAGCGTAGAATACTCGATTGCCTAGAGTACGAAGCCGACGGTATTTGCCTAGGCCCTCTTAAAGAGGATATTAACGCGTAGAAGTCGACTATCGCCGAATTACGTACTAAGCTAGATAAGACTTATACGACGCCTTACCGCTACGCTCCTATCTACTAAATCGGGACCGCTATAACGATTAATACCTAGCGCGATACCTATAACCGGTACTTTAGTCCTAATCCTAACTATACTCGCTATATCTACGTCGCTACTCTTGTCGCGCTTAATAGCGAGTCTCGCTATTTTATCTATATTATCCGGCGTTACCTAAATATACCCGACGGCCTAGGACTTATCGAATATATTATATCCCTTTCGGACCGCGATCTATAGACTACTCGTATACTTATTATCTCTACTCGCGAGGCCTTTGTTTAGGAGACACTTATACCTGGCCTAGCGTACTATAAGCGATATAACCGCCTAGCTTAGTTTTAGGATCGGCTATAGCTATATTAGTAGAAGGACGAATTGCTCCTATAGAATCTCGAGGTAGTCGATTATCGAATAGAGCGTAGAGACCGTACTAATAATACTATTAGAGAACTCTAGATTGCTCGTAATACTAAATTGTACGATAAGTATTAATCCGATAATACGTTTCGTCTCGCTAACTTACGCGCTAAGTATCCGTCTATCGTTATATATAACGAGGTATACTACTTCTAGACGTAGTTCTTACTCTAAACAGACGCTATATAGAAACTCTTTAATAACGCGTATATAGTAGCTATATTTGCTATAGCGACTCTATTAGCTACCGATCTTAATAACTTCGCTATACTTACTCGGTTTCTATTCCGTCGTATCCTTAAACTATAGGACGCCCGAGATCGGACCGACCTTATTATAGGATTTTCGAACGTTACCGATGCCGTTATATACTATAGCCGTTTCTAACGCGACTATAGCCTCCGATAGAGCGCTATTCCCGAAGACCTACGAATCTATTATATAGCTCTACTATCTCGCTACGTCTATACTAGCGCTATATACTTTCGCGATATCGTCCTCTAAATACTTAACCCTAAAGCTCTATATAGGCCCCTTAACGACGACGACTAGATATATCTAACGATATTCGCCTTTAGCCTCTACGTCCTCCGACGCTCTAAGAGAAACTAACTTAAGATCCGCGACTCTATTATAACCTTAGAGGACGACATTCCCTTATAGTAAGTCGTTAACGTCGAGGTATAATATACTCCTATTTCCTAGATAGAATACCGCGCCGCTTACTATCGCTTCGCTAAGTATATCGATAAGCTAGACTATAGTATTAAGCGCCCCTCTACGAGATACTATTTCGTTAGCTTAGTCTCTATACCGCCTATCCTCTCCTCGCTGCTATCGCCGACCGAAGGCTAACCTCCTTTACGCTAACTCTTTAATCCCTATAAGTCTATTACGCTATAGACTATTTTACTAGCTAGCGAAAACTAGTAGACGTATACGACTATTTCGCTAGCCGGCAAAGTAGTCTATAGTCTAACCGTCCGCCGCTACTTTCTCGCTAATATAACTCTAGCGCCTTATATTAGATAACAATATAGGACTTCTTCTAGTTCTATATAAAGGACTCTACGCCTCTTCCTATCCTAAGCTATCGCGTAGATCGACTCGTCTATCTAGTCCGCCTATCTCCGAAGTACCTAGCGATACTATAGCTAGTCTACGTATATATTATCTAGCTTTTGTCTAAGGTAGTATTCTAGGTCGAAGAGGTACTTAATTACTAACTCCTCGACCTCGTATTAGAGTTATATTAGATCCGATACTCTACTATCTATACTAGTATAATATACGCCGAGCGCGCTACCGCCGAGGATACCTTTAATAATAATCCCCGAACCTAGGCTATTATTCTGTCCTCGCGTACTAATATAGAGTCTATTAATCTGTATTACGGTATATACGTATAGTATATCGTAGATATCGTCGACTTTAGTAAGAAGAACTCGATCGTTAATCGTTATACTTATATAGAATAGACTTACGCCGTTATAGTATTTAAATTAAGCCTCGTCGATACTATCGACTCGCGCTACTAGTAGACCTTCTATCTCGACATTTAGGAGCGGCTTACTATAGTAGTCTTACCGCCCGACTAGCTTATAGATAAAGAGATCTACTATATCTAGTTAGACGAGATCTTACGAGCTTATAGTACTACCGGTATGCCCCCTATAACCTAATTTTGTAAATACGCTAATACTAATATTAGATAGCGTATAGCCGACGCCTATATACGCAAGTCCTACGGCATTCGCTACTAGATATTAGATGCTACGTAGGGCTATATCTCCGATCCGACTTATAAGAATCTCGTTCTAGTCGAAGCTATCTTTTACCTATTACTCGATAGTACGATAGTAAGAGAAGTCGCTACTATCGTCGACCGCTAGTAGCCTACGCTAGATAACTTCTTTTAGGCCGATAAGCGTAACCTAGACTATACGGGAGGATGCGACTACGAGTATCTAAAGTACGCTATAGCGTAATATCTATACTACGACGACGTTACCGAGGATACCTATCCGATTCGACTTATATAGTACCTTTACTATTTCGCTACTAAGGCCCTCGCTATAGGTTAATACGACTCTACTATTATTCCTAATTAGTATAGTAAGTCGTACTATACGTTATTATCTATTTCGCTATCTAGTATAGTAGTTATTACCTCTATTACTAGTCGAATTACTAATACCCTTTATAGTATATCTTAAGTACATTTAGCGGCATACTCCTAACTACGACGCCGATTTTGCCTAAGTCGTATAAAACATCGGCTACTACGCTCCTACTCTCGCGCCTCTCGTTCGAAAACTTCGGAGTTTTACTAGTCCCTTCGATAATTATAATAATAATAGTAACTATAGAGTTGCTACTCTCTCCCTTAGAACGCTATCTAACTACGAACCTAACTATATAGGTATATAGCTATACTTACTAGGCAGTTAGGCTAGCTCTCCTATTCGCCCTAACTCTAGCGACTTTGTTAGAGATACTAGCGCTATAGACGAGCTAACCCTATACGCTCGTTACTTAACTAAGCGATCTCTTACTCTACTAGTCGCTTTATATCCTCGCCTAGCCGACGATATATTAGCTTATACTAAGCGCGTTAAGCTAGCGGCTATCGCCTCGTTTATAGTACTAGTCGAGAGTAGCGACGCCGAGGATGCCGAGTAAGGCGTAGGTATATACGTACGGGCCCTATATATAGAGAGTAGATAGTAATATAGATCTCCTCGAGTAGGCCTCTATAGGACGACTAGTAAGTACGCGTATCCTAGGCGTTAGGTCCTATAGATTACCGACTAGGCGCGTATATAAATAGCCTAGTCTATATACTAAATACTAGCCGATTAAGTAGAGCAATTTCCTATCGTATCTCTAGCCTTTTCTATAGTTTTTCCTCCTATCTATATATAGTCTACCTAGTCGGTACTTGTAATATATACTATTAATATAACCGAATTATAGTAGCTATTATACGTAGATCTAGAGTCTATATAACCGACTCCGAACTACTATTATCCGCGAGGCCCTACCGCTATTATCTAACCCGCCTATACCTTCGTTATACTTTACGTACGCGTAATACAATCGCCGAGTATCTATAGTAACGATAGAGAGTCTTTCCCTACCGCTCGGGCATTTTATCTATCTATCTTCCCGGCTCTACCGATATTGTACATTTCCCGCTACCTAGTTATTATATCTTACTTATAAGATACGCCGTCTATAGGATTATACTAGCGAGTATAATAGAAGACACGTCTATAAATATACGTCTAAGCTAGGTCTTATATTCCGCTATTATCTCCCCTAGGTTTAGTATACTATCGGTCTATCTCTACTACGATACCCTATCTTATTAGTCGCTAACTACTTTGCTAGCCGGGGAAAAATAGTTAAAAGGGTTTATACGGCGGCGTCTCTAATAAGTACTCTATCGGTTACTAACCCGTCTTAACTAGACATACTCTCGCGGCGACGGTTAACTACTTTTCTAGCTAGTAAAGTCGTTAGTATTGCCTTAGTTATATTTCGTCTTGCCGCGCCTACTCTAGTTAGACTTTACTTTACTTCCTTCTACGCCTCGTATCTACCGTATACGTAAAGTCTACGTATATATTGCGTTACTATTATATACCGCTTCGTCGTCGTTCGGCTACCTTCTACGGCCCTACTTCGCGCGTAACCTCGCCTATATTATAGACGAAGATATACGACTTCGATATACTATATAAAATTGTATAGGCGACGTAAGCGGTCTGTCTAGTATAGGATCTTAGTAAGGTAACGGCGTCGCTTCGGCTTTACTTTATTCCTTCCTCTTAGATTAGGTTCTAAACCCTATACTAGCGCGTTTTAGCGGACTTTACCTATCGGCCTTAACTAACGTACCGAACGAAAGGCGGTCCTAACTTTACTATATAAATTAGCTATATCGCTCTAGACGTCTCTTTTATACGCGCGTTAGTAAAGTAAACTACCTTATATATTTGCGCTATCTACGCGGCTTGCTATATAAACGGTTAGAGGTCCGAGCGCTAATACTAGTATATACCTTTCTACTATCGCCCTAACTTCTTCTATTTTATAATCTACTCCTACTACTACCGCCTTCCCCGTCTATCTATCTTTGTCTCGTTTCTCTATCTAGTAAACTAGTCTATACTCCTATTTTCTCCGCCCGGCAAACCGATCTATACCTACGAGCTACTCTTCTAGCTAGTCCGAACGGTAAATAACGGCTAGTATGCTATATACCGATAGCGATTATAAATCTAAACGAGCAATTCGTACTAGCTAGCCTAATAACGCTAAAGAAGCGTAAGAAGACAGTTACTACTAACGCGAACGCTACCGAGTCGTCGCCGACTCTCTCTACGAGAACTAAGGGTAAGAGTACTAAGGCTATATAGAATGTACTAGCTACTCCTCCTACGCTAGGTATACCCGCCTAGCCTAAGCCTAAGCCTAAGGCACCTAAGGCACCTAAGGTAGTAACCGTACCGCTATAGTTTAGCCTTACTACAGATAAGAAGTAGGCACTATACGAGGCTATACGCAAAGCTAGAAGAGAGGCGCTTAGAATGTTCCTAGTAAATAGTATACGAGTTCCCGTCTAGGCTAATTGCGGTATATACCTTCTTAGCTTCCTAGGGTCTAGTCTAGAGAAGAATAGATATATTCTCTTATTCCTAAACTTCCCTTATTAGAATCTATATAAAGGGTTCCTTTAGGCTATATCGTAGCCGGTAGGTCGGTAGTATTAGAATAACGGTAGATATTAGGTAAGTTCCGTCCTACGCTATATACCTAGACTAATATACTAACTGTTTTACCGGCTAGTAAACCCGCTATACCGAAGTTAGACTTTGCCGGCCGGCGAAATAGTTAGCGGTTTAGTCTTCGTAGTTATATATCCCTTCTAGTTAACGCTAACATTATTATATAGAACCTATTTAGTTTACGCGAAAGCAACGACGACCTACCTAAGGAAGACTAGCTACTAGGCAACTCGAATAATTTAGTCCCGACGAAGACTATTTTCGAGTATATCTTCGCTATATCCGATAATACCTTTACTATCGACGATCTTACGGTAGAGGATATATCTAACGATATCCGCTTCCTATATTCGAAGCCGAGACTACGCCTCGCTATCTATTTCTTACGTATAGCCTACCTAGTATAAGTAGCCGCCGAGATATACGAAGACTACGCGTACGTACTCGAAGTGCCTCCGGAGATTCCCTCCGAATACCGAAAGGTAGCTAAGAGCATTTAAGGTTAGGAGGTTAACGGAAATATCCTCTTTCGCCTTATATTACTAGTCTAATACTAGTATACTAAGGTTCGTAAGAACAAGGATATAGGGGATATAGCGTACGCATTTAGGAAGGATTTCTACGGTAGGGCTAACGCGGAGCCTATCGTATACGGAGTCCCTAGTACTACGATATTTAATACCGTAAAGTAGGCCTAAGACTAAAAACTAGCCGATAACGAAGCTCGCTAGGCTCTAGCTAACGTCGAAACCGAATTCTTTACTAATATAAAACGCACTATTCTCCGTTCGGCCTAAGAGTATAATAATACTATCTAATACCTCTCGGGTATATGCTATAACCTATTCGCGGGTAAGACTACTAACCTTAATACCTGCGATCTAGATATATAGGATTAGACTATATATAACGAATATATTAAATGCCTCGCCGAGCGCCGTAATCTAATCTTCTTTAACGACTATACTACTATCGATCCGGCTAATAAGCGGTTTCTCTATAAAGGTTACCGCTAATATATAGAGAAGGTTTACCGTACCGTAGGTATGTCTCTACCTTAAGGTATAAACGATAATCTACTATCGGCTATATAGGACCGTATTAACCGAGAGGCCGAGTACTATACCGCCGACTCCCTAGACTACTACGAACTTCTATAGTCCCCTATAGATACGAATGCTATATTTAGTAATATATTACGTTATATAAATAGCGTATTAGCCGTCCCTCCTATATTTGTAAATATATACGCCGCGACGGGCATTATAGTTACCGCGCTCCTAGACAGCGAGATTAACCCTATTAGTAAGTATAGATTCCGTATTATATTTCGCGATCTCGCCTTAAAGCTATAGTAGCCTTAGGTAATCGCGTAGATTCTCTAAATATAGAAGTCGCCTATATAAGGCGCTATCCTCGCCGATAATATAGGTACTAGTAAGACTATTACGGTCCTCTACGCCGTCGTCTATTAGTCCGAATATATCGAAGAATAGCGTCGCAACTACCGAGGTACGTTTTCTCTTTCTATATATAGACCGTTTTACCGGCTAGTAATCTAGTCGTCGCTTATACGCCTTTTTCTTTTTATCTAGACGGTAAAATAGTCTACCTACTACTTATTTCTCCTCTACTAACGTTTATTATAGCTGTACTCTACCGCGTATATATCGAGAGTAATATCGCGCCTCGCCCTATTACTAATATATAAATTCCTATAGCTATAGTTAACGCTACCGACTAGGCCTCGATAGACGTCGATACTCGCCTACCTACGCCGGATAAATAGGAGCTTATTAATACCTACGTCTAGGCCTATCTAGGATTGCCTATAGAGTCTAAGCCGGGCTAGTATATCGGTATCGATATCTAAATAGTAAAGGCCGGTAGCGAGTAGTATACTCTACTAAAGTATATAGACGCCGACGTATATAACCTCGTATTCTTAGTAGTCTAGGCCTTCTTTAACGAGCACAATCCGGCCCTACTAGATTATATACCTATATACGAGATTAGCCCTAATACGGCCGTTAATGCCTAGCGTAATAATTACGCCCGATACTTTAGGCCTAGAGAGGGCTACGCGCGCTATATTAACGTCGCTATATATATTAACGTTAAGCCCGATCCTAAGAATCCTACCTACTACGTTAAAGGTACTACCGCTAAGCTAGAAGGTCTTATTACTTTTGTTAATAGGTTGCTAGTCGAAAGCCTATAGACTACTCGTACTATCCTTATTACTACTAAGGATTCGTAGGTCTAGAAGACTATATAACTAGGCGTTATATATAAGACGCGATACGGCTAGAAACTCGAGTAACTCCGCGATATCGAGGAACCCGAAGAGTCTCTCGACGACTTTACTATACTTAATAATACCGCCGAGCGTATATATAACGCCGCTAAGGAATAGGAGAAGGACGAGGCGTTCCTACTAGAGTATATGTCTAATAATATGTCTCTTCTATAGGGTACGCGCGCCGCTCGGCTATCTATCGTTATTAGTAATAAAGGCTATTACTTTAAGAATAAGTTTTCTCTATAGAGTAACTCCGTATAGATACTACTCGATAACGAGTATACGGTCTTAGTATTCGCGATAGCTACGCTATTCTATAATAATATAGCCGACTTTGCTAGCCTTATACGCTATCTCTTTCGGCGTATTCGTAAGAAGTAGCTAAATACTCGTCGCGAAGAACTTATCGGTAGCCTCGGTAGCTCGGACGTCTATAAGCGGCTATACAAGGAGTTCCGTAAGAAGTACGGTATAGACTAGACTCGCGTACCTACTAACTAAGTGTTCTAACCTACCCCGACTAGCAATAGTAAGAAGTAGTATAGTATTAGCGAGTAGGAACGCTATCTTTAAGTAATCGATCCCGTCGCTTAGTAGACTCTCTTACGCCCGAGCGATAAGAAGGATATAGATAGGCGCTACTCTGCCCTCGTTCCCCTACCGATAAGCATTTATATACTTCGCCGCGTTAAAGGTACCTAACTACTTATCTAGGGCGAGACCGTAATACTTAGCTCCGAAATCCTACTATAGTAGATTATCTATATAGAGACCTCGCCTACTTTAACGTTAGAGGCTATATATCGCGCCGTAGTCGCTAGATTCGCTATAATTATAAGTAACGACCGCCTTAACTGCGTCTATAATAACCCGACTGCTCCTAGCTAGAAGCGCTCCTACTCTACCGTATTTCGCCGATTATTAGTACTTAGCGCCTCCTCGGGTATATTTAGCTAGCTCCTTAAGTATAATATTAACTCTTCTACGCTGTATATTAACTTACTATAAGTCTACCGTCTCTAACCGTTTCGCCGGCCGGTAAAACTATTATACGACGTCGACGGTTTTACCGGCTAGCGAAATAGTCGGCGATTACTCTACTTTAACTATACTCTTACTAACTACCGTTTAGGTCTTAGAACTCCGTATCTATCTAAGACTTCTTCTAGACCTATACTAAGGGAAATATTAATAACCCTAGTATTAGGGCGCGCCTAGATCGCCTTAAGTACCTAATTTAAGAGTTACCTAAGCTATATACTTCGCTATAGCTCCTCTACTAATACGTTATCCTCGCCGATAAGAAGATAATCTTTTAGGTTAACGAGCCGCTAAATTATAAGGCTATCGAGCTCCTTCTCGACCTATATATAATCGATTATGTCTCTATTTACGCTAGGATAACCTAAGCCGAGCGTAGCTCTGCCGAGGATAACTGTAGCTATAATCCTAAGGTTAAGGTTATTATCCTCTCGTCTTATACTAGATCCGAGGTAGCTAATCTGTAGTATAGCGGATACGTCTAACTCGTTTTAGATATCGTCGGCTTTACCTAGAAGGCTTAGTAGATAGGTCGCTCCTCTCGCGTTAGGTAGACTTACCTAGTTATCGTATACGATCTTAGCTTAGACGATATAATCGACTATATACTATAGTACGATTACTATACTCGATTCTTTAACTAGCTTATAGCAACCGTTACCCCCGATCTAGACGTAGTTTAAAAGGAAGTATATCGTCTATTAACTACTATAATTATAGCCGACCCTACTACCTAGTAAGACGAAGATATATTTACCGTAGAGGCGGCTTATCGCGTAAAGTAGGGTATAGCGGATATCTATATACGAACTATATATAGTATTCGATCTAGTCGCCGCGACTCTATATAGAAGGAGTATCGTACGCTAGTAATAAAATACGTCCTTTCTATCGAGGTAATCTAGCGCCTATCTTATAGTAGACTTAAGGCTAAGTAGATAGCTTATACCCTCGATACTATAATAGCCGTCCCGACTCCCGCTTCCGACTATCTTACGCGAGATCTAGATAATCGCGACGACCCCGATATTAAAGCTAAGCCCGAGATTACGCCTCTTAACTTTCGCGCCTAGTTATATATATACTATAACTAGAGCGAAATAGTAGCGAACAATTAGAGACGAAGGGAAGACAATTAAGAAGGAAGGGAGGACGAATAGAAAGCACTATATACTAGGGTAGAGGAGGTACTAAAGGCGGAAGATAGAAGAACCCCTAAGAGGGTATATAGGATAATAATCTTAGAACTCCTTAGAGGACTAAAAGCAATCTACAACTAGGCAAGCTACGTAATTATAAAGGTAGCTAATATAGTCGTAGTAAAGATTACGAAGAAACAATAGGAGACAAGCCTAAACTGCCGTACCTAGGTAGCAGTAGCTAGTTAGGAGGCGCTAAAACCCCCGAGGACAGTAGTTAGAGTCTATATTACGGACCTATAGGAGCAAAAGGAAATCTAAGGACTTATAGGGAAAGAGATTATAGAAAGAATTGTAGTTAAAGAGGTAATTAGGGCTAGGAACGAAGGTAAAGGGGTAATCAAGCTATTTATAGTATAAGAGTAGGACAAGAAGAAGCTAGAAACATAAAAAGAATAGACAACTAAGATAGGGAAAACAGCAAAGGTCTCCTAATAGCAATTTATAATTATAGCCTATAGTATAACAAGAAGCTTTAAGGAAGAATAGGATATTAAGAGCCTATAGAGACAAAACTAAGCTATATACCTAGGCCTAAAGATTACAAAGGTAGCATAGATTAAAAGGAAAATCGAAGAGACTAAGAAACAGTCTTCCCTAATTATCTAGGTAGGGAGTATAGAGCAAGCTAATATAGTGCTAGACTAGGGGTTGTTCTAGGACTTCGAAAGATTAGAAACAGAGATATATAGAAGCAACTATAGGATAATGTAGTACTTCAAATATTAATACTATAGATACTTAGCAGCTAAGTGTATAAAGACAACTAACACCTGCTCCTATTATATAAGGGATTACTAGGTTAAAGAATACAAAGTATATAAGGGAGAAGCAAGATATACATGCTATACTAAAAGACACCCCTCTTAGGCGAAGGAATGCCTAGTAAGAATATAGGCAGCTAGGAAGGCAAAGGAAGCTAGAATTAATATACTAAAAAGATATATAACAAGCTAGGGTAGCTAGGTATAGAAGCAACCTAGCTAAGTGCTATAAAAGAGGTCTAGACAAGATAATAGGTTCATATTTAGAGCCTTACTAGCACAAGAGAGTTACTAGCAACTAGGGAGACTAAGATACCTTAACATTATAGGAAAGGAAGCAGGGTAGACAAAGCTTAGTTAAATGTTAGTCTAAAGTAAGGGAGGATTAAAGGAAAACTTATAGGGAAATGATATAGATAAAACCTAATAAACATTGCAACATTACTAAATATTATATAGTACAATATTAATAAGAGCAAAGACAAGGTATAGAGGAGCTTCCTTTAAGCACTAAACCTAAAAGAATATTATATTATTGCAATCTAAGAGCCCTAGCTCAACCTATATACAAAGAGACTAGTAACAGTTAAAGACCTAAGATACTACCTAATTATCTATAACTAGGGAGCCCTAAGGATATATATCTATATTAGTAAGGAGATAGATATAGAAACCTAGTAGGCTATACTATAGGAGGATAGGGACCTAACATTAGTTTAAGTAGAGACATCCTAAGGTATACTCTAAGTCTACTATATATACAACCTACTACTAGACTTAAGAAGCAGTACCTAACTAAAAACCCTAGAAAGACTACCTAGAGTTATCTAGGGGAACACCTACTAAATCCTACTTAGGGATTTCAACCTCTACTACCCCCTCTAGGGCTTAGACTTTACCCTAGCTTACTACTTCCTAGCAGGAAGACTAATTAATATGTTAGAGAGGGAAGGAATAGAAATTGTTACCCTAAAGGGACTAATTACTTAGGAGGTAAGAGGAAGCAGCAGTATACTAGACCTATACTTTATATTATATTAGATTAGGAATAGGATTATAAGATATAGGGTTAACTAGGAACTAGAAGAATTATTAGACTACTTCCTAGTACAGATTGAGCTAAATATCTAAGCTAATTAGGAAAGGGAACTAGAGGAGAAGCTTAACTAGAAAGGTACCTAATAGGGCAGGATTAGGGAGGAACTAGAAAGGGATCTAAAACTAGAGGAACTCTTAATAAAGCACCTACTAAGGCTAGAGGATATTAACAAGGCAGTAGAAGAACTAACAGGAATCCTAAAACAGGTAGCTAGAAAGTATACCCTAGCAAAGAAACATTTACTATACTAGCAACTATACTAGACTAGTAAGTATATAAGGAAGGTTAAAGTAGCAAGGAAGGCTAGGAGGCAGTAGATACAAACCTATACCTAGGAAGCATAGGACAACTATAATAAAGCCTACTAGGAAAAGAAGATCTAGATTAAGAAAGACAAGATGTAAGAATAGAGATCTATAATAGGAATAATTATAAAGAAACTAGAGGAGATATAGAGGATAGCTAAATAGGTAAGGAGACCTAAATAGGACAAGGATATGCTACTACAATTCCCGGACATTATAGACTAATAAGGACAAATGTAGACTATAATAGAAGGGAAAGCAAGAGCCCTAGGCTAACACTTCTTCTATAGAAAAGTACAAGCAGACCTATTAGATATAAAGGAGAAAGAATAAGAGACTCTACTACTAGGTATACTAGGAGACACCTAGGTTAAACCCGAAACTATTAAAAAGATCCTAAAGAAAATTCTAGGCAACAAGGCACTAGGAGAAGACAAGATCTATAACAAACTTCTAAAAGCATATAGGAAGGGGCTTGCCCTAGCACTAGCTAATATCTTTTTACAAAGCCTAGCACTAGGACACTACCTAAGACTATTTAGGAAGTCCCTAACAGTAGTACTAAGGAAGCCCTAGAAGGAAGACTATATACAGCTTAAGGCCTATAGACTAATAGCCCTACTTAACACAATAGGTAAGGTGCTAGAAAAAATTGTCGCTAAAAGGCTAATAACCTTTACCGAGGAAAGGAATATCCTTCCTAAAGGCTAGATAGGAGGAAGAAAGAAGAGGTTAATACTAATAGCTATAGAACTAATTATAGAACAGATTAAGTATATCTAGCACTATAGTTAAAACTAGGTAGCAACCCTCCTCTCCCTTAATATCTTAGGAGCCTTTAATAATATCTCCTATAAAAGGCTCCTATATATACTTAAACAGAAGGCTATACTAAACTAGATAGTCCAATTTATCTAGTCCTTCCTATAGGAAAGATCAATATAGCTTATTCTAGGTAAATTCAAATTAGACCTAATACTAACTAAAAAGGGAATCCCCTAAGGATTAACACTCTCCCTAATCCTCTTCCTTATCTTTATAGCAGACCTACTCCTACTCCTAGAATTAAAAAACACATTAGCATTAGGGTTTATAGATAATACAAACATCCTAGCCTAGTCTAAGACAATAGAAACTAACTACAAGATCCTAGAAGAGAAGCACTAGGAGTATAAAAAATAGGCAAGGAGGTACGGAGCAAAATTCGCCCTAGAAAAGTACTAGCTTATCTACTTTAGTAAGGCTAAATCAACCTATAATATAAAGCAATCAATTACTATCTAAGGCTTTAAAACCTAACTATTAGCAGAGCTTAGGGTACTAGGGATCTAGCTAGACCTAAAACTGAATTAGGGACTATAAGTAAAGAAGGCAAAGTAGAGAGTAGATACTAATATGCAATCTATTAATAGGCTTATAGCCTCTATATAGGGGGCTACATTCGAGAAAGCTAAAGTTATATATAAAGCGATTGTTAAGCTAGTAATACTATATAGAGCACAGATATAGACAGCCTAGGAGAAAACACTAAAGAGGATTAAGCAACTAGTTAGCAGGTCCTAAACCTAAAGCCTAAAGAAAATCCTAGGAGCATATAAAACTATACTAATAAGGGTAGTAGAAATAGAATTAGGGATCCTACTAGTCAAACAATACTTTAAGGGACTAAGATACTAATATACAGCAAAGACAATAGAATACCTAGCCTAATAGACTATCTAAAAGGCACTAGACAAGATAAAAGCCTAGTATATTAGGACTAGGAGGCGAGACAGACTATAAATAACTCCCTAGAAAGTTAAAGACCTAGAGCAATATAGAGTCTTAATAAGAGAAATGCTAGAGAAAGAGCTTTAGGGACTAAATATAAGGCTAAAGGAAGACAAGCTAAAGGGAGAGAAACAAAGCCTAGCAGAATCAATTACTAGATACCTATAGGAGCAGGAATAGAACAAAACACAAGTTAGACTAGGAACCCTAAAGGCACTAATCAAATTTGGTTAATACAACTACTAGCTCTATAAGGACCTAAACAGGGCCGAGGCAAGCCTAGCTATCTAAATCAGATCTAAACATATTAGACTCAGATCTTACCTATATAGAAGAAACGTCCTAGGAATTAAAAGCAGAGCTTGCTAATATAGCTACCAATCTTAGAACCCTAAGTATATACTGCTAGTCTACCCTTAATAGTTAGAAGGCAGAAGTGATTAGAGACTAAAAGCAATAGAAAGGGAATACGATAAGCTAATCTAGAGCAAAGAAGACCTAAAGAGGATAGTAAAGTGGATTATTAAACAGGGATTTATACAACAATTCGCGCTAGCAAGGGAAACTAAGGAGTAGATAAGAAGGAGGGAAGAAGAGGGGGAAAGAAGGGTAGGGTAGCAAGCAAGGTAGTTAGAGGGTAATAACTATAATACTAGTATATCCTAGAGGAAGGAAAACAAGGAAACGAGGAAGATTAATACTTATAAATAGGATAGGAGGGAGGTTTTTACTAACTAAGTTAGTTTCCTACCTAAAACAATATATAGAAACAGACCTATATAGGCCGAAAGGCACTATAATAGGCAAATGAAATATCTATCTATCTATATATATACTATATAGATTAGGTCGAGTTTATCTTCCTCGAGATAATATATCGATACCTTTACGATATATCTCGCTAGGCTATCGATACTAGCGACTATAATCTAGATATTATCCTATATTAGTATAGTAAGTATCGTCGTCGTATCGCCGACTACTTTGCTACTTAGTAAAATAGTTAGCGTTTCGGTGTTTATATAATTACTAATTCCTTTTATAGTATACCTCGAAGACGTAATAGCGCGAAACTACTAGCGCTACTCTACGCTATTTAGGTAGGTAGTAGCTAAGCTTAAGATCCTATTAAACGGCCGGACTAAATTCGAATATCTTATATTCCTAGCCCCTATCGAGCCTAAGCTAGCCGATCCTAACGATCCTAATTCTATCCCGGTTATTAGCCCTAATAATTAGTTCGGCGACCTCGTATACGATTCCGAGTAAGACGATACTATCCTACTTAGAGAAATCTAATAACTAGTAACGATAATCGACGATAGCGAATCTAACTATAGCCTCGACGACGGCTAATCCGATTACGCTAACGATCCGACTAGTCCGGCTAATATAGATATTAATCGACCTAATAGTAAGGCTAATACTCCCTATCTATCGGATAGTAAGAA
>NW_006921540.1:0-36026 GCF_000340215.1 Pseudocercospora fijiensis CIRAD86 | reverse complement strand
GGTAGTAACGTAGCTCTTCTACGCTAGATCGAGGAGATCCCGATAGATTATATACTTAATAGAAGCAAGCTTAATAGAGGTAACTATTATCCGCTCCTACTAGTACTAAGAACGTCGATAACGACGACGAGTCGGTTATAGACCGGCGCTCGAGTTCTAGACTGTCTTCCGTCCCCGACTATATTTAAGATCTAGACTTACCTCTAGGCGGTATTACTAGCCCTTAGACGGACATCCCGTCTCTAACTCGGCCTCTTAAGTGTAAGACTATCTTCGGCTACGATTTATCGGACGAGTATTATAGCGCGAAGCGTACCCGATATATACTAAAGCGCCTACTGCCTTTTACGGTTTACCGTAGAATACTAAGACCTCGAGAAGAGCTATATACCGCATTTTTAATCTGCCTCTTTATAGACCGTATTGCCTTATTTTTAATAGTATAGCGACCGTTAAGGTATTGTTTTAACCGTTAGAATATCGTCGTTTCCGTAATGCCTTATAAGAAGAAGCTACCGGCCGAGAATAAGGAGGAAAAGCGTAATAGGCGAGGTACGAAGATACCGCTTCTAACCGTAAAGAAGGCGGAGGTATTATTTATAGTAGACAAGTCGATCGACGATATAATACTAGTAACTAGCGTAGCGCGGTCGACCCTATATAAATAGCGTATTAATTATAACCTGTTTAGAGAGTATTACTACCCTCTACGCCTACCGCTAGGTCGTAAGAAAACCCTTACTAAAGCTATATAGGACTAGCTCGAAGAATACCTCTTCTATCGACTAGAGGCATACCTCGAAGAGATATATTTCGCGCTATACGACGAATTTAACGTCTAACTATACCCTTCGAATATATAGCGCTATCTTATCTATACGATAGGTTAGACTCGGAAGGCTTCTCGTAAGATAGCTAAAGAACGCAATCCTTTAGTAAGAGCCGTATAGAGTAAGAAGTATAAGAAGTAGCCTATTAAGAAGTTAGTGTTTATAGATAAGACAGCGATAGACTAGAAGACTACTTACCGTAAGTATAGATAGTCGCTAAAGGGAATAGATTACTACGACTTCTAGTATACGTAACGTAAAGAGCGTACGTTAGTATTACCGGCATTAACGATTAATAGCTATCTTCCGTATACCCTCTATATTTAAGGCTCTATCGATTAAGTTATATTCGATAACTAGCTCGAGAACTAAGTGCTACCGCTTATTACTAGAAAACAGATAATCTTTATTATAGATAACGCCTTAATCTACTATAGCAAGTCTATCGAAGAGATAGTAAAGTTAGCTAGATATATACTCGAATATCTACCTCTATATTTACCGGATCTTAACCCTATTACTATAGGGCACTTTAGGGTTAGGGTTAGGCATATAGCGGGCGTATAGTAGGGCGCTAGCGTCGGGCTAATTAGCTATAACTAGCGATACGGCAAGGGCCGCGGGCTAATTAGCTATAACTAGCGATAGGAACGCTCGCCCTCGCGCGCGACGTCGACGAGCCCTATTTACTATTTATCGCCTCCCTTATAGAACTATTCTCTATTTATTCGATATTATAATATCGAAGGTATAAAAGAATATATTCTCGCGCCTGCTCGTAGGCTACCTACGTATATTGCGAGCTAAATAAGAAGGCGGTCGTATTCTTAGTCGTATCTCGACTACGCCTACGTTAGGCTAATTAGCTATAACTAGCGATATAGTAAGAGCTGCGGGCTAATTAGCTATAACTAGCGATAGGAACGCTCGCCCTCGCGCGCGACGTCGACGAGCTCTATTTACTATTTATCGCCTCCCTTATAGAACTATTCTCTATTTATTCGATATTATAATATCGAAGGTATAAAAGAATATATTCTCGCGCCTACTCGTAGGCCGCCTATATATATTACGAGCTAAATAAGAAGGCGGTCGCATTCTTAGTCGTATCTCGACTACGCCCGCGTCGGGCTAATTAGCTATAACTAGCGATATAGTAAGGGCCGCGGGCTAATTAGCTATAACTAGCGATAGGAACGCTCGCCCTCGCGCGCGACGTCGACTAGCTCTATTTACTATTTATCGCCTCCCTTATAGAACTATTCTCTTAGAGTACTCTCTACGAGCTATATCGCGAAGATACCCTCCGCGGCCTTCGCGAAGTAGTCTTAATAACTCGCTATACTCTATATACCGCTAAGGACGTATTTAATAGTAAAGTTAGTATCTATACTAAAGTAAGTCTCGCCTTTACCCCTTTAACGCGCCGCCCGTTATATACTAACCTAAGTAGGTTTATATCTGCGGCGCGACTTTGTCTATATATAGCTTCGCCGTCTACGTTACTTTTAGTCTCCTCCGTACTAGTAAGAAAGTTCTATAGGAACCGCGAAGATACCCTCCGTAGCCTTCGCGAAGTAGTCTTAATAACTCGCTATACTCTATATACCGCTAAGGACGCATTTAATAGCAAAGTCGGTATCTATACGAAGGTTAGTCTCGCCTTTACCCCTTTAACGCGCCGCCCGTTATATACTAACCTAAGTAGGTTTATATCTACGGCGCGACTTTATTTATACGTAGCTTCGCCGTCCGCGTTACTTTTAGTCTCCTCCGTACTAGTAAGAAAGTTCTATAGGAATAGTTAAAGCGCCTTATCGCCGGCAGCTTAGTCGTTCTTATACTAATAAATAATAAGTTCGTATCTCGCGCTATTGTCGCTACTATTACCGCTCGACTACTAGAGGGACTTTAGTAGAATCTACCTAAGCTTAATCTCGCCTTTGCCCGTCCCGAGGAGTTAGAGCTAGATCCTACTATAGAATATCTTATAGTAGAGGACCGTAGCGGACTTTTCGAAGCTAATCGGTATACCTTGCTTAGCCTTTAGCGTATAATACGCGAGGGTTTCCCCTTATTAGAGTACCTCGTTAGTATATAGCCTTGCTGCCTTATATTTCGGCGCCTAAGTATTTTAAAGTATAGCCGAAGCGAGATCTAAGCTCTGTCCTAGTTAATAACTCTAACGAGAGCTTCGAGAATATTAATATAGTTAAGCACTAGCCTTCTAAGCCTAATAGTGCTCTAGACGCCTCCTAACTAGAAGCGCTCCGTCGTATTCTAACGGCGCGTCTTGCTATTATTTAAGGCCTATCTAGTACTAGTAAGACCTATATCTCTATATAAGCTATTAAAGTAATACTTAAGAACTAGAATAAGGGAGATCTACTAATAATTATCGCTTATTAGACTAACTACGCTATCGACTAGTTTTTACGTTATATCGCTATATTCGAGGAAGAATTTATACGTCTCGGTAGTCGTAGTAAGGATAAGGATATCGTTAAGCCGCTTCGTTAGGATGCGACGAAGCGCTTCTAGTTAGTAAGCCGCTTCGCTAGGATACGACGAAGCGCTTAAGAAACATTAAAGTAAGAAGGCGTTCGTATTCTAAGTCGTATCTCGACCGCGCCCGCGTCTAGCTAATTAGCTATAACTAGCGATACGGCCCTCGCTTCGTTAGAACGCAACAGAGCGCTTCCGGTTAAGAAATATACGGGGTACGCATTCCCCTACCCCTTATCCTCCGGTTCCGTAAGTAGGGATTTACCTATCTTCTTAGCTATACTTTTAGTCTTATATTAAGTATACGAGGTACCCTTTTCCGAAATCTAGCTAACCTGTCTACCCGACATTAATTAAACATTATTAGAACCTAGCTAACTATCTAATTAAATAGCCTTCCTTCGCTATTACGGAAGGCTACTACGAACCTTACCCCGTATCTCGTATTACTCCGCCTATCGCCTAGTAAGGACTTTTACCTTTAATAATAGACCTACTAGTAATACTCTTTAGGTTTACTTATCCTACGGTCCGATAGAGGAACAACTTAAAACTTTTAGTACGTACCTAAAACACCTAGTTTTAGGTACGTACCTAAAGTTTTAAGTTGTTTACGGTGTCCTTTAATTGCTAGACTTTAGGTTTTATAACGTCTACGGGAAGGCCGTAAGTAGTATACGAACCTGCTTATACGTACTGCTTTATACGTAAAATACACTACGCTACTATTCCTTGCTCTCTTATATACAAAATGCATCGCTAGAAAGGGATAGCCCTTTCTAGTATTAGTAGTTTCCGCGAGATAGAACTACTACCTCCTCGAATTCTATACTTATTAGCGCGGCTTATATATAAGCTTTGCCCTCCGCTATTAACGGAATTAATACGATACCGCCTAAAGGATAGCGCAAGCTACTCGGTACTAAAGAGGAAGAGCGGAAGAAGAAGGCCGAACGTACTACGAGGAAGTTAGCGAGTACGGCTCTACGACGAGCCTAGAAGAAAGTATAGCAAGCTGAGTAAGACCTAGGCGTAGCATCTTCTTCGTCTACGCTGCTACTATATCTAGCCGCTATATCATCTATCTCCTCGGCTACCTAATCTATCCCCTATATTAACCCTCTACTTCGTAGCTAAATAGGCGTAGTAGGTAGTTAAACACTCTAGAGTTAGTACTATTCGGCTAGTTAGGGACGGCTACTTCTCCTAGTACTACGACTACTACTACTCTCTTTATAGATAGCGCTACGTACAAATACTAGAGATAGGCTATAGCTCCTCGCTATCTATATTAACTAGCTCGAGATCGACGATATTATCGCGGCAATCGATTAATTTACTAGAGCTAACGCCGCTAGCTCTACTCTAAGGGATAGTACTTCTACGTCTATCGTTTAATAATCGATCGTATAGGCTATCCCTACCTACGACTAGCCTCGGTTAGCTATTCGGCGGGCTCCTCTACGTCCCCTTCTCCCTAAAACAGATAGTACTTAACTAGTATACCTATCTAATACTCTCCCTTCGTATATAGGTCCTCTTACTCTACGTAGAATAGTTTACCGCCCCGCTCCGATAGCTACTAGACCCCCTTTGTCCGCTATAGTACAATCCCTACTAGCGCTAGCTTCTATACTAGCGATATCTCCTACGCTAGCTTCTATACTAGCGATACCTCCCGCGCTAGCTTCTATACTAGCGATATCTCCCGCGCTAGCTTCTATACTAGCGATACCTCCCGCGCTAGCTTCTATACTAGCGATACCTCCCGCGCTAGCTTCTATACTAGCGATACCTCCCTAGCTAGCTTCTATACTAGCGATACCTCCCTAGCTAGCTTCTATACTAGCGACACCTCCCGCGCTAGCTTCTATACTAGCGACGCCTTCCTAGCTAGCTTCTATACTAGCGACGCCTTCTCTACTAGCTTCTATACTAGCGACGCCGCCTAAGCCTAACTCCTAAGGAAGCGTAGCTTATTCTTCCCTATTACTAGCTTCGAAGTCTACTACTTAACCTGCTTCGCCGACTCCTCGAAGAAGTCTCTCCTTCCCTCCTATTCTAGAGAGCCCCTCGTTACCTACGACGCCGCCTAAGCTAGACTCCTAAGTAAGCGTAGCTTATTCTCCCCTATTACTAGCTTCGAAGTCCGCTACTTAACCTACTTCGCCGACTTCTCGAAGAAGTCTCTCTTTCCCTCCTATTCTAGAGAGCCCCTCGTTACCTACTTTAAGAGATAGGACGAATTAACTACTAGCCTTAGTATAGCGTAGTCGACCGATCGTAAGCGCGAGTATATCTAAGTCTAATTCTAGAGATAGTATTCCTAGCCCTAGCTTAAGGCGAAGCCTATCTAGATTAAGAGATAGTATTACTAGGTCTAATTTAAGAGAGAGCTTATAAAGGCCTCGTCCTAGAGCTTACCTATCGTAGCTATAACGCGGGCTCCTACTACGTATCTAGCTAAATCCTAGAGAGCGTAACCCGCGCCCTACCTTACTAGAACCCCTACTACCGCTACGACCTACGCTACCGTAAGGTCGGTAGGGTCGAGACGATAATAGCGACGTTACGCTTAAAAGCTCGCGAGTACCTTCGGTAACTAGTAGTTTAATCTAATCGGATTTAAGTAGTCCTTCGAGTAGCGACGCTAGGGTTAATTCCGACGAGGAACTAGATAACCTACCTATTATATCGACCCCTTATAGTCGGATAGTACTTTACTAAGCGCTCGCTATAGATAGTTACTCTTATAAGTATTCCTAAGACTAGGATATAGACGTAGAAGAAGAGGAGCCGATACTGCTTAAAGTTATACTCGTAGAATTTATTACTAAGGGTACTACCGCTACCTTCGCCTAAAGTTAACTTTACTAGCTCCCGGATGTACTTGCGTACGTCGTAGAGTATAGCAAGCTCCCGACGTATATATACGAGTAGCTCCGAGGCGTCGACTAGCGTAGACTCCTCGCCGGGTAGATTAACGGGGTACCTTCTATAGTCCTATTACTCGAGAAGTCGTGCCTTATATCTACTAATTAGCTATTTTATATTACTCGATACTAGGACATTAACGTACTTCTCCTCCCTATAACCTTACTTACGACCTATAGAGCCGGCATTCGGTTGTTTTATACGCCTCGCTTTATAAAGACTATTACTTACGAGTAGTATATACTAGTAGGCCGCTCTCCGATACGACCCGAACGCTATAAGTATATACGGATCGCGACTAGACTCGATACTTCTAGATTTAATACGTACCTCTTCTTCCTTAACCTTCTACTCCCTAAAGCGAATCGAAATCGGAAGATCGACCGGTAATATCGCTATTATATAAACAAGCGTAAATAGGCTTACTTTATTAATACTATCCTTATTCCTACGCTTCGCGATACTTATCCTTCTCGAGTGCTCGTATATTATCCCCTATCCTTCTAGTAAGTATATAATCGCGTATACGCTCGATAGAAATAAGGCGTAGAAGGTAATAATCGTAACGTTAGTAAAATCTCTTACGATATTGTAGATCCGCTACTAGTAAATTAAGACCCTATAGTCGACGTAGCTATACTACGACTATATTATTTATAGTAGGGCATCGAACGTCGGTTACGTCGAGACTTAGATATATATTAGCGGCGTATAGAACTAGTTATTATATAGTATAGGACTAAAATCCGTCTAGAGGTATAGACTCCCCTAGAGCTTAAAGAACTCCTCGATTAGTCCCTCGAGCGCTAGTTTAACCCTATATATCGTAATATAGACCGCGCTTAGTTCGACCTCGCGTAGGAAGACATCCCTACTAGACTAGTAGTCGAAGACGTAGTAGTATCTCCGCTTATCGCCCTTTACCGGACAGCCTATAGTATTACGAAGACTAGCGGCCTTAATATCGAGTATCCTTAAGTATACTAGTAGTTCGGTATATAAGAGGCTTATAGTATCCGAGGCAAACTACTCCGTAAGTCCGTAGAGCGGCTTAGTAGTATCGGCTTCTTCTAAGGATATAATATATCGAAGGATCTCTTCGCGTCTATTAACCGAATAGTAGAACCTATTTTTAGTTAGTTAATACTGCCGCTTCTTATATTCTCCTAGTCTACTATCGACTAGGTAGCCGCCGTTACTTCCCTTATTACCCGAGATACTATATTTCGCTAAGCTTGTATCTTAGACGCCTTTAAAGCGGAAATTATATAGGTATATAATACGCTAGATAGCTACGCCTCGAGTACCGTTCCCTTTAGCGTACGAGGAGAGGTTCGCACTTACTAGGACCTACTCTATTAGCCTAATCTACCTATAACTCGCCTAAGCCTAACTAAGGGAGTAGACGGGCGTCGTACTTACTAGCCTTTCTTCGTACTCGAGAGTAAGTACGTCGTCGACTTTATACGTTTATAGTTAAACCGCTAGCTCTTTATAATATATATAGTCCTTTTGTAAAGGTTCGTTAACGTAGGCGTAAATACCGCCTAACTCGATCGTATAACCCGCGCCGTTAAGAAAGCCTCTACGTCGGCAATGCTTAATATACTATTCGACTTACTAACTACGACCTATAATAGTAGTTCCTTTAGTATAAAGTATAGACTCTCTTGTAATCGTTACGACCGGTTAGGCGCAGGCGATAGAGAGTAGGAAGGAAGTCGTCGGGGTTTAAATATTATAGTAAGCCTTCGTACTACGTACGCCGCCTAGCTCCTAGCCGATCTCTTTAACTAGGTTTAACTACGCTTCTATACTACCGCGCTCTAGTAGACCGCCTATACTACCGACTTCCTTTATAGCTAGCTCTAGGCTACTAGTTCGGGAAGGCTAGAGTAAGCTTTCTATAACTACGTAAAGGAGACGATCGACTAATTCGTTACTATTTACTAAACGTATCGAGTAGCGTATAGGGAGCGTAAGGGTAACGACTTAGAAGAGGATAACAACTCGGATTAGTACCTAGGTATCGTTAAACGGGCGCTTTAGCGATTAAGCTAGGTATATAGATGCCGCTATACTAGCTATATACTCTATATACTCTTAAAGCCCGATAAGCGCCTAGGGGATTAGATACGGTTACGCTGCTTCTTCTCGGAGGAAGTTACCGATAAAGAGAGAGCCGGTCTCTATAGCTTTTCGTACGACCTTATATATCGAATAATAGGTAGGAGACCTAATATTATCGTCGCCCGGGGCGGTAGTAGTAACGCTATAGAAGGCGGCTTTACCTTATTTACCGCTATCTAGCAAACCCGCCTTTAGCTACTTTTTAACTAGGACGACGGTTTTCGCTATAATAGCTAGGAACGCCGACTATAGCGTAGGTAAGCGAGGTACTATTTCGATATACTCGCTTTACTTAGTCGGGATTACCTAGATATTACGTAATAGTTTAAGTGCAGTATAGGGCGTTATATAATAAATTAGATACGTATCCTCCCTACTTACGATAAAAGTAAAATCTATTAAGCCGTTCGATAGAAGAAAATACCTAGTACTACTACTTAATACTAGGTAAAGTAGGTAGCCGCTGTCCTAGTTAGCGCAAGTAACCTTATCTAGAATAGTACTATCCCGTAGTATTAGTCGCTCGTTAGTACCGTAAAAAAGAAGAACTAACTTTATATAATATACCGCTATACTCCTAATCTGCTCCGCAATTAAGAATAGTAGATAATTAGCGAAAATCTTATTAACTACTTTATAGCGATGCGATAGATTTAGCGACTAAGAGAGCTAGATAATAGTAACTCTACGTCTACCGACGACGACGATAACGACGAGTAGATTCCGTTGCGAAATAGTAAGGCAAGGCTAGCCGAATACTAGGTATAGCTGCCGCTTAATACGGCTACTAGACAGCGCCGACAATAGTAAAAACTTCGGGCATACGCCTAAAACCGTAGTCATATAATAAGTATATACTAATAAAGAAACTTTAAATACGTACCTATTTAATACGTAGAATAGATATATACCTAAAGTTCCTTTATTTGCGTATAGTCTCTATAATATTTAATCGTATAGTTAAAGAAGTAGATATAGGCCGGTTAACTAAGTAGATAGCGCTTAAATGAGATTGAATAGCGAGCGACTAGCGCACTACTAAATGAATAGATAGCCTATTATATATAATAGCGTATAATCTAGGTTTATTGCTTTGTCGACTTTGCTAGACTAGCGTCGAGAATAATAGGATTCTATTATACTATTATTATTCTATATACTTAGAATAACAAAATTACTATATAGTACTAACCTCTCTTTATCCGGAAGCTATACTATGCTATTAGAGATAGAGCCTCGTAGTATAGGTAGAAATCTCGACCTATAAAGTCGGAAATTAGTATCTCGGAAGAGGCGTTCTCTACTACTATATATAGCGATCTATATTTACTCGGAGCTATAGAACACCGCTAGATATTCTATTACACTATCTACTTAATATATAGATTACTGTAGCTCTTAACCCTTATATATACTATAGGGTTATCGAGGACGACAACGAGGTAGACTAACTTTACTTAATAGGCCCTAAATTCTTTATATAGTTAACTACTTAAGGAACGAAATTATTACGTAGTTATATAAGCTAGAAGGACTATAATTGATTAAATAAAGACGTTGTTACTTATTTATATACTTATGTAATTATTTATATAATTTAATGTTGCGGAGACTGTTTCTATAATCGTAGTATTATATACCTAATCTAAGAATATTACCTTTAAGTAGCGTAGGGTTCTCTTCCTCTATCGATACTTTACGTAGAGTAGCCGTACCCTCTTCTATTACTAGTAGCTCGCGTTCCTTCGCTATACTTAGTCGCTATAGTACGACGAGCGTAATATCGTTATTATACGCCTCCTCCCTCTCTAGAAGTTCGATTAGAGGCATGTCTACTATATCGTTCGCTAGGTAGGCGATACGATAGCGCTACTAATATATAATCGTTCCTAAGACTTTAACGTTATCTTCGAGGTTAAATGCCCCGATTCCGATCTCGTGCTCTATCTCGCTATATAGTAGTTTAAGGTTATAGCGAAGCGCCTTAATATCCGCTATCGTAACGTTAAAGTCCGGTAGATAGTAATAAACTAAGAAGCGATGCTATATCGATAGCTAAGTTTTCTTATCGAGTCTATACTAAGTATAACGCTTAAGGCTAAATATACCTTTATTCTTATTACCTAGATCGGTAATAATCTAATATAAATACTAGTGCTTCCTATAATCCGGCGACCGTAGCTACGCTGCGCGAGAAACTAGAATATTATATATAAAACCGCCGTATACGAGTACGACCGATATTAAGCAAAATCTAGTATATACCGCTAATCTATCCGTACTTTGCTATACGTCTTTTAACTACCGCCGATCCTTATCTCGTATATCCTAGAGTCTAGAACGTAAGGTCTATATAAACCGGAAATATACGAGGGCGACGTCGTAGAGTCGTAGAGGTACTAACGCTAAGCTACGATACCCGAAGAATACATTATAATAACTTAAGTAGAGGTTGTCTACTAGGTACTTAACGAATAGCAATTAGTCGTATATAGATCGCGACTACTACCTTAGTACACTCTCTAAGCTTAAGTTAATATATTCGTCGAGCCTCCTTTAACTACGTTCTCTATCGTATAGGTAAAGGTTATTCCCGAGACTATATAGCGGTCTAAATACGGCTAACAATTATACTATCGTACTAGGCCTACTATTATTATAGCTACTCGTATTAATCAATATCTTATAAGACGTCTCTTATAGTATATTCTCGCGCGTCGGCGCTAGCCGCTAAGGACAATAAGGTAGCAAGCAACTACTCTATATAATCGAGAGTATACGGATATATATCGTTAAACTCCGTACCGGTAACAACGAGAAGTAGCGTTTACGCTTCTTAATAGGTAAAAGAGGATCTAACTTCGTTTTAATTACAACTTCGCTAAACCGGAGACTAGGCCGCATACTCGCTATTGCTATCCGAACCGCTTCGTCGCCGTAGTTAGTAAGTATAGGTATATATAATAAGGGTCGCAATTCGGGACTACCGTTAATATAGAGAGCGACTAGGACCGCCGTATATATCTAATCCTACGCGATAGTTCGAGTCTAACTATCGATACCGAACCCCGCCGGCTAGCGCTTATATTATATCTACTACTCCCTATCTATGCTATAGTTATAAGCAACCTAGACTTTATAGTCTCTATGCCTAACGTTTACTAGGTAGCGTAGGATTTAATCCTTTAGCTCGATCGATAGTTCGGAGAATAATATCCTCGCCTTAATTAGATAGTAGTATAAGGTTGTTATAGTAAGTAGCAATAATAAGCGTTTAATAGAACTTTAGGTACGTACCTAAAATTTCCTTACGTTACATCTTATATAACCTTATATAACCTTATAGGCTATTACCTAATACTAGTGCGGATAAGCGTTTAAAGCAAATATCGCTATTAGACGCGGGATATGCCGCTAGCGGCAAATACGTAGTCCGTATATAATACAACTTTTCTTCTTTTACAAACCTGCTCCCTCTTCTTAACTTAAACATTAATATTAACCTTCCGTAGCACTTACTATTACTAGTACTAGAATAGGTGTATACCTAAAGTTTCTTTAAAAACACTAATAGTTAAACTATTTTCGAAAGAAATATATTACTATAATCGCGAAAAAACTATAGCTATAAGTTCCCTACTTATCCCTAGCGCGCGTAAGCGCAAATTAGGCACTAGTCCGCTAAGCGACCCGCCCTAAACCCCGACGTCTACTGCTAAGAAGCAGTATACCCTACTACTTAGCCTCGGCGATCCTTTCCCGAAAGAATCGCTAGCAAAGAAGGCTAAGACCGCTAACACGCCTAAGAAGTTAACTAAAGCTAAGTAGGACAAGACTATCGGTATAGAGATAGACTAAGATAAGCTTAACCTAGCCGAGTAGAGGTTTAAGGAAGGTCGCGTTAATAGCTTTAAGGCTATTATAGACAAGACCCGCGGCGTAGTAACGGCCCTATCCTATAGTTAAGGTATCTATATAGCCGCCTACTCCTTTAGATCTATTAAGAACGAGACTACCGTAAGAGCTATAGAGATCCTAGTCGGCGACTAGTTCGTACGTATAATAACGAAGCTCGAGCTAGCGTTTAAGTATTTCTACTTATATCGCGTCGTAAGTATAATAGGCCTAAGTATACCCCCTTTTTTCATTCTTTTTTTCCTTTACCGTTATATCGATTCTACTTAAAAGATAAAACTTTAGGTATATACCTATTCTACGCGTTAAATAGATACGTACCTAAAGTTTCCTTAAAACACTACGATTTAGGTATACGCCTTAAGTTAACTCTAAAGATAAAACTTTAGGTATATACCTATTCTACGTATTAAATAGGTACGTACCTAAAGTTTCTTCGAAGGTTTATAATTTAGGTATACGCCTAAAGTTTCTATATTCTTAATTCTCCTCTTTAGAATAGTGCTAAGTTATTATAGCGAACATTTAGTAAATACGAGAGCGCGTCGGCTAAGTACGCTAGACCCCTAGCGGGCATTCGCCGCAAGGCTAGACCGACTAAGCGTAAGGGCAAACAGCCCGTTTTATTAGAACACGTTAGCGATAGCGAAGATACCTAAGGTTTAGACGATATAGTAGAGTAAGACCCTAATAACGACGTCGATAAGATAGATATCGACGAGAAAGATAACGGTAACTAGTAGAGCTACCGACTCTAGCTTACGCCGAATAAGATCCTTAAGACTATCTCTAGCTTTACTAAAGGCTAGATTAAGATTAAGAGTATAATCGTAGAGGACGACGACGTCGTAGATCGCGCCCTTTTCGGCCCGCGCTATCCCGATACCGTTAAGGGCAACCTAAAGTATATAGCCTTTATCTATATCCGCGCCGTATAGAAGATAAAGGTTATTCTAAACTCCCTCGATCCTATAATCGATTAGCTAGATCTAGCGTATATTTCTACGTTCTTCGTAGGCACTCCTACTACGCTTTATAGACCTGCTCTCTAGCTAGTCTACCTAGTCCTAGAGCTAGATATTTACGGAGAAGACCTCTATCGAGGACTACTACTCTTATACCTATATAATAAGATAAAGAATAAGAATAATAATAATAACGCGGTTAACCCTTTACTCGAGCCGATAAAGATCTCCTACGTCGCTACTACTACTATTCCGGTCTATATTAACCCGAAAGCTAGCCGAGTAAATACTAAGAAGTAGGACGAGCGTATAGGCAATATTATAGAGCAGTTGCTAGACCTCGCTAAGAAGGGTCTCTACGATAGATCTACTACTATAGAGATACGGCGTATATAAGCTAATACCGACCTAGATACTACGCTTAAGACCTTCGATATTTTGTCTAAGCGCGGTAATATAAATCTAGGGACTAGCCTACGCCTAGATAACTTTACTAATAACGAGGCGCGTATTACCTATATTAACAATATTATTAATACTACCGGTAGCGTACGTCTATATCTATAGCTATTTAGCGATCCTACTAAGATCGAGCGCCTAGGGTTCGATACCGTAATACCTAAGGTTAACGTAAGCGACGTATAAGCCTTTTAATAGCGGTACGCCGAAGATACTAATAATAAGCGTACTAGCGCCTATAATACCGATAGTACCCTAGTTATCGATAGCAAGATATTTGCGCTTATTAACTCCGCTATAAACTAGAAGAGCGCTAAGGCACCTACGTTCGAGGACGCCTACGCTACGCTCGGCGTTATACCCGAAACGTTAAGCGTACTAGACGGCTTTACTAAGTTAGGATTTAAGGCTATATACTACGGGCTAAGCTTATAGCCTTAGTAGGTATCTAGTGCTACGTACCTTAAGCGTATAATACTCTCTCCCGCTCGGTTCGCTATTATAGGCGACGACGTTAGCCTCGGTAAGACTATTTAGGTCCTCGTAACGATCTACGAAATAGCGAAAGAGACTACCCGCTAGATTAAGGTCTACGATAGTAAGTTTTCCCTACGATTTATTATAAAACTTTAGGTACGTACCTATTCTTACGAGATTTAGGTACGTACCTAAAGTTTTATTATTTCCGATCGTTATAATCTTTAGATATATACCTAAAGTTCCTTCCTACTAACGAAACTTTTACTAACTTCTTATATATAGATAAGGTCCGTACCCGTATAAGCGTCGCAATAAATATAGCTACTACGAAGTACCTAGAAGCCTATCGCGACTAGTTTCCCCCTAACTAAGCGCCTAAGAAGCGAGATATTATCGAGAAGATATAAGCGAGCGACGAGGCATTTAATCGTAAAGCATCTATATACTTAGCTATATCGACTCTTAGTCTACGCCCTAAGTACTACCTACCGATTATCGTCTACCTACCGAATAGTCTTACGGCTTAGCTTACTAATACCGGTATATACTTCTACGATCTAGATAGTAACCGTTCTAAGCATATCTATATATATACGTTCTATTTACTCAGTATTAAGAAGAATTAGCGAGATAATTAGTTTACCGAGTCTATACCTATCCCTACGAACCTCGAGGCTCTAAAGAGTTAGTTAGCCTCCTAGAGCGGCGATAATAAACAAACATTGCGAAATCTAGTACTTACTACCTACTAAGTACTACCTAGATAGATCCTCGAGGTCGGATAGACCGTTAGGGTCTCTAAGAAGCGCACTATAGCTTATAACGAAGATAATAAGGACGCCGACGGCTAAGCGAGCGATATCTTAGACAACGAGGATAGAGGCACTACGCTTACCGACCTCTAGTAGGTAGAGCTTATAATATTAAACGTCCTACTTATCCTAGAAGACTCGTTCTCTCTTATTGCGGCTAACGAGGGTTATACGGTAGGCAACCCTAAGGCAAACTAGACCGATATACTATATAAGTTACGTCCGTAGAATAGTATAGCTATTATCTCGGCTACGGTTATTCGTAACTATATATATAATATAGCATCGATTGTCCGCTTTAGTTAGCGCTAAGTTAAGAACCTCCTAGATTTAGGTTCTAGTATTAAGAAGAATAGCCTAGACGTCGAGGAATATAGACGTCTATTTTATAAGTTCGAGATACTCTACGACTATAACTAGAGTAAGATTCTAGATACCCTATATAGGCTTACGGGCTGCCCGAATCTCCTACTTAACCGGTACTACTTAGCCGCGCTCTATCCTAAAGCGATCTATAAGGCGATAGGTAGTACGGCTAATATCGGCTTCGTAATACTACTACTTCTAGGTCTAGTCTAAATCCGCTATATTAAGGGCTAAATACTTATAGCGAATAGCGTCGACTATCGTATCGGCGCCGACATCCTACCTATATACTTCTATAATATCGAGATTCGTATAGACGATACTAGCTATACGATCTATAATATAGCCTATAAGTAGTTTACTAATATAGTAGAGACTAAGTGTCTCTATACTATAGACGAAGACGATAAGACTAGTTACGCTACTAGCCTACGCCGTTAGCTTATACTAACCTCTAATAACCCTATTAGCTCGGTTATACTAAGACGCCGCTTAGATACGAGTGCTAAGCTTATTAACTTACTATAAGTTTTCTAAAACTTTAGGTATATACCTTTTTTAGCTACGGTTTAGGTATATACCTAAAGTTTCTATAATTTAGATATTACTAACCTTTTATTATAGGACTAATAGCTCTATCGACTCTTTTACGTATATTTATATATCGCTTAAAAGTAACCTCTAGACGCTACCGCCCTCCGATCGATTTAGCTACCTTAACTTCCTCTACTATCTATCGCCGAAGTATTATATCTTCCTAGAGATCTTCCGTAACATCGTACTTATCTAGTTACTAAAACTCGTAGTCTAGGCCTACGAACCTATCTCTCTCTTAATTATCGAGGCTATATACGGCCTACTCTAGATCGAATATATTATAATCCGCGCTAGTATTAGTAATCGTAGCCGCGTCTTAGCCGAGCGCGCTATCCTAAACGACCCTAACGTTTATATTATAATTATATCGTCGCGTATAGGCGCCGAGTCCGCTAACTACTAGAAGGCAGCTCGCTATATAGTTATACTCGACGCTGTCTCGTTTTGTATTAAGCTTTAAGCTAGCGGTCGACTTTACTATATAGGCTAAGAATACCTAGTAACGGTCTATATCTTAAATATTAACGAAACTATCGATTAAGCCTTATAGTACAAATACGAAGTATAGTTCCTTAAGTAGATTCGCTCTACCTATACCCTTAGCCTAGAAGATATAGAGGTTATTATACGAGACTATCTATTCTAAAATAATAATACTAAATAGCGCGAGAACGACGCCGCGGAGGCGCTAACTAGTTTCGTTCGAAAGTCTATCGAGACGCGTATCTATACGGTTATAGCCGACGCCCTACTATATACTATATATAGCGTACGCTCCCCTTATACTAACGTCTCTTAGTACGATATTAAGGATCCTATAGCGAAGAACCTATTACCTAACGAGACGCTATACCGTTTAGTATATAGTAGCGCGGTTGCCCGTAAGGTTATCGGATAGGTCTAGGAGAAGAGTAACCTAGATAACTACCCTAATCTCGTTAACGAGGACCTAGACCCCGCCGAAGTAGATAAGCTTAACGTTAAGCTAGTCGCTAAGTACGTCGAGGACCGCTAGTACCTCTAGCGTAAGATTAGGCCCTTAGTTATCGACTAAGATAAGGTTAATAGACTCGTATAGTATTACGCCGACTAGCTTACGTATATAGATACCGTAAAGCTAGCGTACTTAAGTAGAACCGGTATATTCTACTATTAAAACTTTAGGCGTATACCTATTATTATACTCTTTAGGTATATACCTAAAGTTTCTTCTAAATGTTTCTAAGTTAATGCTAATAATAATTATAGATATCGTGTCCTAGTTCTACCGCTAGGTCGACTCGCTATCCGACTATATCCTTAACGGCCTTACCTACATAGTAGAGTAGGATAGTATAGTAGTCCCTCTATAGCTTCGATAAGAGAGACCTCTATTCTCCCTAATATAGACTATCCCTCCTATAGAAGATAACGAAGAGTAGCCGCCCTAGAAGCCTAACCTATTATCCCTCGGCGAGGAGGTTAAGAATAGTATTATTAATAGTAAGTAGAACGAATTAGTTGCTATAGTAAACTAGAAACTAAACGCTATAAAGGCGACCGACCTAGCCTACGCTAAGGTTCGAAAGAGTCTACGCGAGCTTTAGAGCCTTATTAGAGAGTAGAAGGACTACGAGGATTAACTAATAGTGTTTAAGGAGCGCTAGGCGGAGAAGGTAGCCGTAGCGTAGAAGAAAGCTTATATATTACTACTACCGCTAGATAGTCCTCTACTATCTCTATTGCTACCTCTACCTCCCCTATCCCTAAATACGGTAAATAGCGATCTACTACTTCCTCTACCTCCGAGCCCGCGGCTAGCTATAGTTAACGATAATCTACTATATAATCCTTCGCCGTCTCTAAGTATTAACGATAATCTACTACGTAATCCTTCGCCGTCTTTAAGTAATAGCGAACTTACTAATCGCTTAGATATACTACCTACTCCTCTACCTACTCTCTTATCCGGACCCTTAGAGCCGACCGCTTAGGAGATCGCTACTACTATCTCGAATACTAGAGGTCTACGTAATAAGTTTATTATTATAAACCTACCTAGTTCGCTACCTATATCTAATAGTATCTAGGCGGCTAGCGAGATAGCGTTTATAGCTAGATTCGATCGGTTAAGTATATAGGAGCGAGTTCGGGCGTATAATTACTTATAGAATCTATCGGGCGGTAGTTACTAGAAGCAAGGCAAGAACCTATTTAATAAGTAGTAGAGCATTCGGTAATATAGTTGTCGGTAATATAGTTAAAGCTAGTTCGTAGTAGTAGATATCTCTCCTCTCCTATATTATATATATATATATCTACTAGTTAGTAGCTTAGGGCGGAAATGCGTCTATAGTAATAAAAGTTTAGGTATATATCTAAAGTCTCTTCCTATACTAACGTAGTATTAAAGTATCTATCTTAAAAAATATATATATTGTCTATATTAGCGAAAGTTGAGGTATATACTAAAAGTTTCTTTCTCTACTAATATAGTATTAAAGTATCTAATATATATATATAATAGCTAGTTAGTTAAAAAGTGTCTATAGCTATACGCGAATACGTTTAGTATATAGCTCGCGTTCGAGATATAGCTCGCTATTACCTACGAGATATTACGTTCGAGATACGGCGAGATATCGCGTTCGAGATATAGCTCGCTATCGCCTTCGAGATATTACGTTCGAAATATCCGCTATCGCCTACGAGATATTATATTCGAGATATCGCTCGCTATTACGTTCGAGATATCGTATCCGAGATATTCTACTAGTAAAAATCGGGCTTAGGGCTAGTATAAAAAGTGACTAAATTTAAGTAATTAGTATAGTTCTAGAAGGGTTATAGGTCCTAAACGACGGCTAGAATAGTCTAGTATTTAATAGGGCCTCGCTACGTCGCCGTCGCTATTATTTGTTTTAGGCTTTCTCGGGCTAGGGCTACTAAGCGTTACACTAGGGTTGCCAAGCGTTACACTAGGGTTGCCAAGCGTTACACTAGGGCTGCCAAGCGTTACACTAGGGCTGCCAAGCGTTACACTTGCCTAGAAGTATTTTTAATAAATTAATAAAAATACTAGGGCGGTTTCTACGTATTATACTCGATATAATAGGCCTAGAACTACGACTTAGAAGTAGTATACTAGTAGTAATAGGGGTTAGGGGGGTCCTACTACTATATAGGGTAGCCAAGCGTTACACTCGGGCTGCTAAGCGTTACACTTGCCTAGAAGTATTTTCAATAAATTAATAAAAATACTAGGCCGACTTCTACGTATTATACTCGATATATTAGGCCTAGAACTACGACTTAGAAGTATTCTACTAGTAATAATGAGGGTTCTAAGTGTAGGGTCTTATAAAAATTAGGTAGAAATTCAAAGGAATTTTCATTAAATCTCTAAGTAGGTAAATAAATTATATCGAGTACTATAGATTTATTCTAACGGTCTAGCTATCGAATAAGTAGTATAAAATAGTAGTACTAATATTTTTAGTCCCAAGTACTAATAAAAATTAGCTAAAAATTCAAGGCAACTAGAATAAAATATCTAAGCAAGTAAATAAATCGTAGCAAATTTCTACTAACTGTCTACGATATTTTAGCGGCTAAATAGCTAGGTTAGGTACTCGATATAATAGGCCTAGAACTACGACTTAGAAGTAGTATACTAGTAGTAATAGGGGTTAGGGGGGTCCTACTACTATATAGGGTAGCCAAGCGTTACACTCGGGCTGCTAAGCGTTACACTTGCCTAGAAGTATTTTTAATAAATTAATAAAAATACTAGGCTGACTTCTACGTATTATACTCGATATATTAGGCCTAGAACTACGACTTAGAAGTATTCTACTAGTAATAATGAGGGTCTAAGGGTAGGGCCTATAAAAATTAGGTAGAAATTTAAAGGAATTTTCATTAAATCTCTAAGTAGGTAAATAAATTATATCGAGTACTATAGATTTATTCTAACGGTCTAGCTATCGAATAAGTAGTATAAAATAGTAGTAATTATATTTTTAGTCCCAAGTACTAATAAAAATTAGCTAAAAATTCAAGGCAACTAGAATAAAATATCTAAGTAAGTAAATAAATCGTAGCAAATTTCTACTAACTGTCTACGATATTTTAGCGGCTAAATAGCTAGGGTAGGGACTCGATATAATAGGCCTAGAACTACGACTTAGAAGTAGTATACTAGTAGTAATAGGGGTTAGGGGGGTCCTACTACTATATAGGGTAGCCAAGCGTTACACTCGGGCTGCTAAGCGTTACACTTGCCTAGAAGTATTTTCAATAAATTAATAAAAATACTAGGCCGACTTCTACGTATTATACTCGATATATTAGGCCTAGAACTACGACTTAGAAGTATTCTACTAGTAATAATGAGGGTTCTAAGTGTAGGGTCTTATAAAAATTAGGTAGAAATTCAAAGGAATTTTCATTAAATCTCTAAGTAGGTAAATAAATTATATCGAGTACTATAGATTTATTCTAACGGTCTAGCTATCGAATAAGTAGTATAAAATAGTAGTACTAATATTTTTAGTCCCAAGTACTAATAAAAATTAGCTAAAAATTCAAGGCAACTAGAATAAAATATCTAAGTAAGTAAATAAATCGTAGCAAATTTCTACTAACTGTCTACGATATTTTAGCGGCTAAATAGCTAGGGTAGGGTTAGGGTTCGATTTAATTAGGGTAATATAGTATAGTATTAGGGCTATTATACCCTTATCTTTTATAGAAACTTACTATCTAAGCTATATAAAACGATTCTATAGACGGCTCTATCGACGTATTTCGTCGGGACCGTCCCTCGGAAATACCCCGGTCCGCTTAGTCAGCACGACAGGGTTAGGGTTAGGCATAGTAGTAGTAGGTTATTAGTTTTGAATATTTAATTCGATTACTAAGTAGTATAAAATAGTAGCGATTTATTTAAGTACGTAGCATATTTTTAATATTCTACTAGTAATATTCTAGGACGTATTCTACTAGTAAAAATCGGGCTTAGGGCTAGTATAAAAAGTGACTAAATTTAAGTAATTAGTATAGTTCTAGAATAGTCTAGTATTTAATAGGGCCTCGCTACGTCGCCGTCGCTATTATTTGTTTTAGGCTTTCTCGGGCTAGGGCTGCCAAGCGTTACACTAGGGTTGCCAAGCGTTACACTAGGGCTGCCAAGCGTTACACTAGGGCTGCCAAGCGTTACACTTGCCTAGAAGTATTTTTAATAAATTAATAAAAATACTAGGGCGGTTTCTACGTATTATACTCGATATAATAGGCCTAGAACTACGACTTAGAAGTAGAACTACGACTTAGAAGTAGTATACTAGTAGTAATAGGGGTTAGGGGGGTCCTACTACTATATAGGGTAGCTAAGCGTTACACTCGGGCTGCTAAGCGTTACACTTGCCTAGAAGTATTTTTAATAAATTAATAAAAATACTAGGCCGACTTCTACGTATTATACTCGATATATTAGGCCTAGAACTACGACTTAGAAGTATTCTACTAGTAATAATGAGGGTTCTAAGTGTAGGGTCTTATAAAAATTAGGTAGAAATTCAAAGGAATTTTCATTAAATCTCTAAGTAGGTAAATAAATTATATCGAGTACTATAGATTTATTCTAACGGTCTAGCTATCGAATAAGTAGTATAAAATAGTAGTACTAATATTTTTAGTCCTAAGTACTAATAAAAATTAGCTAAAAATTCAAGGCAACTAGAATAAAATATCTAAGTAAGTAAATAAATCGTAGCAAATTTCTACTAACTGTCTACGATATTTTAGCGGCTAAATAGCTAGGGTAGGGACTCGATATAATAGGCCTAGAACTACGACTTAGAAGTAGTATACTAGTAGTAATAGGGGTTAGGGGGGTCCTACTACTATATAGGGTAGCTAAGCGTTACACTCGGGCTGCTAAGCGTTACACTTGCCTAGAAGTATTTTTAATAAATTAATAAAAATACTAGGCCGACTTCTACGTATTATACTCGATATATTAGGCCTAGAACTACGACTTAGAAGTATTCTACTAGTAATAATGAGGGTTCTAAGTGTAGGGTCTTATAAAAATTAGGTAGAAATTCAAAGGAATTTTCATTAAATCTCTAAGTAGGTAAATAAATTATATCGAGTACTATAGATTTATTCTAACGGTCTAGCTATCGAATAAGTAGTATAAAATAGTAGTACTAATATTTTTAGTCCTAAGTACTAATAAAAATTAGCTAAAAATTCAAGGCAACTAGAATAAAATATCTAAGTAAGTAAATAAATCGTAGCAAATTTCTACTAACTGTCTACGATATTTTAGCGGCTAAATAGCTAGGGTAGGGTTAGGGTTCGATTTAATTAGGGTAATATAGTATAGTATTAGGGCTATTATACCCTTATCTTTTATAGAAACTTACTATCTAAGCTATATAAAACGATTCTATAGACGGCTCTATCGACGTATTTCGTCGGGACCGTCCCTCGGAAATACCCCGGTCCGCTTAGTCAGCACGATAGGGTTAGGGTTAGGCATAGTAGTAGTAGGTTATTAGTTTTGAATATTTAATTCGATTACTAAGTAGTATAAAATAGTAGTGATTTATTTAAGTACGTAGTATATTTTTAATATTCGAATAAAAATACTATAGAATATTCTAGGACGTATTCTACTAGTAAAAATCGGGCTTAGGGCTAGTATAAAAAGTGACTAAATTTAAGTAATTAGTATAGTTCTAGAAGGGTTATAGGTCCTAAACGACGGCTAGAATAGTCTAGTATTTAATAGGGCCTCGCTACGTCGCCGTCGCTATTATTTGTTTTAGGCTTTCTCGGGCTAGGGCTGCCAAGCGTTACACTAGGGTTGCCAAGCGTTATACTAGGGCTGCTAAGCGTTACACTAGGGCTGCCAAGCGTTACACTTGCCTAGAAGTATTTTTAATAAATTAATAAAAATACTAGGGCGGTTTCTACGTATTATACTCGATATAATAGGCCTAGAACTACGACTTAGAAGTAGTATACTAGTAGTAATAGGGGTTAGGGGGGTCCTACTACTATATAGGGTAGCCAAGCGTTACACTCGGGCTGCTAAGCGTTACACTTGCCTAGAAGTATTTTTAATAAATTAATAAAAATACTAGGCTGACTTCTACGTATTATACTCGATATATTAGGCCTAGAACTACGACTTAGAAGTATTCTACTAGTAATAATGAGGGTTCTAAGTGTAGGGTCTTATAAAAATTAGGTAGAAATTCAAAGGAATTTTCATTAAATCTCTAAGTAGGTAAATAAATTATATCGAGTACTATAGATTTATTCTAACGGTCTAGCTATCGAATAAGTAGTATAAAATAGTAGTAATCATATTTTTAGTCCCAAGTACTAATAAAAATTAGCTAAAAATTCAAGGCAACTAGAATAAAATATCTAAGCAAGTAAATAAATCGTAGCAAATTTCTACTAACTGTCTACGATATTTTAGCGGCTAAATAGCTAGGGTAGGGTTAGGGTTCGATTTAATTAGGGTAATATAGTATAGTATTAGGGCTATTATACCCTTATCTTTTATAGAAACTTACTATCTAAGCTATATAAAACGATTCTATAGACGGCTCTATCGACGTATTTCGTCGGGACCGTCCCTCGGAAATACCCCGGTCCGCTTAGTCAGCACGATAGGGTTAGGGTTAGGCATAGTAGTAGTAGGTTATTAGTTTTGAATATTTAATTCGATTACTAAGTAGTATAAAATAGTAGTGATTTATTTAAGTACGTAGTACTATAAGGCACTTTAGGGTTAGGGTTAGGTATATAGCGGGCGTATAGTAGGGCGCTGGCGTCGGGCTAATTAGCTATAACTAGCGATACGGCAAGGGCCGCGGGCTAATTAGCTATAACTAGCGATAGGAACGCTCGCCCTCGCGCGCGACGTCGACGAGCCCTATTTACTATTTATCGCCTCCCTTATAGAACTATTCTCTATTTATTCGATATTATAATATCGAAGGTATAAAAGAATATATTCTCGCGCCTGCTCGCAGGCCGCCTACGTATATTACGAGCTAAATAAGAAGGCGGTCGCATTCTTAGTCGTATCTCGACTGCGCCCGCGTCGGGCTAATTAGCTATAACTAGCGATACGGTAAGGGCCGCGGGCTAATTAGCTATAACTAGCGATAGGAACGCTCGCCCTTACGCGCGACGTCGACGAGCCCTATTTACTATTTATCGCCTCCCTTATAGAACTATTCTCTATTTATTCGATATTATAATATCGAAGGTATAAAAGAATATATTCTCGCGCCTACTCGTAGGCCGCCTACGTATATTGCAAGCTAAATAAGAAGGCGGTCGCATTCTTAGTCGTATCTCGACTACGCCCGCGTCGGGCTAATTAGCTATAACTAGCGATACGGTAAGGGCCGCGGGCTAATTAGCTATAACTAGCGATAGGAACGCTCGCCCTCGCGCGCGACGTCGACTAGCCCTATTTACTATTTATCGCCTCCCTTATAGAACTATTCTCTTAGAGCACTCTCTACGAGCTATACCGCGAAGATACCCTCTACGGCCTTCGCGAAGTAGTCTTAATAACTCGCTATACTCTATATACCGCTAAGGACGCATTTAATAGCAAAGTCGGTATCTATACTAAGGTAAGTCTCGCCTTTATCCCTTTAACGCGCCGCCTATTATATACTAACCTAAGTAGGTTTATATCTATAGCGCGACTTTGTCTACTCGTAGCTTCGCTGTCCGCGTTACTTTTAGTCTCCTCCGTACTAGTAAGAAAGTTCTATAGGAACCGCGAAGATGCCCTCTACGGCCTTCGCGAAGTAGTCTTAATAACTCGCTATACTCTATATACCGCTAAGGACGCATTTAATAGCAAAGTCGGTATCTATACGAAGGTTAGTCTCGCCTTTACCCCTTTAACGCGCCGCCCGTTATATACTAACCTAAGTAGGTTTATATCTACGGCGCGACTTTGTCTATATATAGCTTCGCCGTCCGCGTTACTTTTAGTCTCCTCCGTACTAGTAAGAAAGTTCTATAGGAATAGTTAAAGCGCCTTATCGCCGGCAGCTTAGTCGTTCTTATACTAATAAATAACAAGTTCGTATCTCGCGCTATTATCGCTACTATTACCGCTCGACTACTAAAGGGACTTTAGTAGAATCTACCTAAGCTTAATCTCGCCTTTGCCCGTCCCGAGGAGTTAGAGCTAGATCCTACTATAGAATATCTTATAGTAGAGGACCGTAGCGGACTTTTCGAAGCTAATCGGCATACCTTGCTTAGCCTTTAGCGTATAATACGCGAGGGTTTCCCCTTATTAGAGCACCTCGTTAGTATATAGCCTTATATTTCGGCGCCTAAGTATTTCAAAGTATAGCCGAAGCGAGATCTAAGCTCTATCCTAGTTAATAACTCTAACGAGAGCTTCGAGAATGTTAATATAGTTAAGCACTAGCCTTCTAAGCCTAATAGTGCTCTAGACGCCTCCTAACTAGAAGCGCTCCGTCGTATTCTAACGGCGCGTCTTGCTATTATTTAAGGCCTACCCGGTACTAGTAAGACCTATGTCTCTATATAAGCTATTAAAGTAATACTCGAGAACTAGAACAAGGGAGATCTACTAATAATTATCGCTTGTTAGACTAACTACGCTATCGACTAGTTTTTACGTTATATCGCTATATTCGAGGAAGAATTTGTACGTCTTAGTAGTCGTAGTAAGGATAAGGATATCGTTAAGCCGCTTCGTTAGGATACGACGAAGCGCTTCTAGTTAGTAAGCCGCTTTGCTAGGATACGACGAAGCGCTTAAGAAATATTAAAGTAAGAAGGCGTTCGTATTCTAAGTCGTATCTCGACCGCGCCCGCGTCTAGCTAATTAGCTATAACTAGCGATACGGCCCTCGCTCCGTTAGAACGCGACGGAGCGCTTCCGGTTAAGAAATATACGGGGTACGTATTCCCCTACCCCTTACCCTCCGGTTCCGTAAGTAGGGATTTACCTATCTTCTTAGCTATACTTTTAGTCTTATATTAAGTATACGAGGTACCCTTTCCCGAAATCTAGCTAACCTATCTACCCGACATTAATCAAACATTATTAGAACCTAGCTAACTATCTAATTAAATAGCCTTCCTTCGCTATTACGGAAGGCTACTACGAACCTTACCCCGTATCTCGTATTACTCCGCCTATCGCCTAGTAAGGACTTTTACCTTTAATAATAGACCTACTAGTAATACTCTTTAGGTTTACTTATCCTACGGTCCGATAGAGGAATAACTTAAAACTTTTAGTGCGTACCTAAAACTAGGCGTTTAAGGTACGTACCTAAAGTTTTAAGTTGTTTACGGTGTCCTTTAATTGCTAGACTTTAGGTTTTACAACGTCTACGGGAAGGCCGTAGGTAGTATACGAACCTACTTGTACGTACTGCTTTATACGTAAAATACACTGCGCTACTATTCCTTGCTCTCTTATATATAAAATACATCGCTAGAAAGGGGTAGCCCTTTCTAGTATTAGTAGTTTCCGCGAGATAGAACTACTACCTCCTCGAATTCTATACTTATTAGCGCGGCTTATATATAAGCTTTGCCCTCCGCTATTAACGGAATTAACACGATGCCGCCTAAAGGATAGTATAAGCTACTCGGTACTAAAGAGGAAGAGCGGAAGAAGAAGGCCGAACGTACTACGAGGAAGTTAGCGAGTACGGCTCTACGACGAGCCTAGAAGAAAGTATAGCAAGCCGAGTAAGACCTAGGCGTAGTATCTTCTTCGTTTGCGCTACTACTATATCTAGCCGCTATATCGTCTACCTTCTCGGCTATCTAACCTATCCCTTATATTAACCCTCTACTTCGTAGCTAAATAGGCGTAGTAGGTAGTTAAACACTCTAGAGTTAGTACTATTCGGCTAGTTAGGGACGGCTACTTCTCCTAGTACTACGACTACTACCGCTCTCTTTATAGACAGCGCCGCGTATAAATACTAGAGATAGGCTATAGCTCCTCGCTACCTATATTAACTAGCTCGAGATCGACGATGTTATCGCGGTAGTCGATTAATTTGCTAGAGCTAACGCCGCTAGCTCTACTCTAAGGGATAGTACTTCTACGTCTATCGTTTAATAATCGATCGTATAGGCTATCCCTATCTACGACTAGCCTCGGTTAGCTATTCGGCGGGCTCCTCTACGTCCCCTTCTCCCTAAAATAGATAGTACTTAACTAGTGTACCTATCTAATACTCTCCCTTTATATATAGGTCCTCTTACCCTACGTAGAATAGTTTACTGCCCCGCTCCGATAGCTACTAGATCCCCTTCGTCCGCTATAGCACAATCCCTACTAGCGCTAGCTTCTATACTAGCGATACCTCCCGCGCTAGCTTCTATACTAGCGATATCTCCCGCGCTAGCTTCTATACTAGCGATACCTCCCGCGCTAGCTTCTATACTAGCGATACCTCCCGCGCTAGCTTCTATACTAGCGATACCTCCCGCGCTAGCTTCTATACTAGCGATACCTCCCGCGCTAGCTTCTATACTAGCGATACCTCCCGCGCTAGCTTCTATACTAGCGATACCTCCCTAGCTAGCTTCTATACTAGCGATACCTCCCTAGCTAGCTTCTATACTAGCGATACCTCCCGCGCTAGCTTCTATACTAGCGACGCCTTCCTAGCTAGCTTCTATACTAGCGACGCCTTCCCCGCTAGCTTCTATACTAGCGACGCCGCCTAATCCTAACTCTTAAGGAAGCGTAGCTTATTCTTCCCTATTACTAGCTTCGAAGTCCGCTACTTAACCTACTTCGCCGACTCCTCGAAGAAGTCTCTCCTTCCCTCCTATTTTAGAGAGCCCCTCGTTACCTACGACGCCGCCTAAGCTAGACTCCTAAGTAAGCGTAGCTTATTCTCCCCTATTACTAGCTTCGAAGTCCGCTACTTAACCTACTTCGCCGACTTCTCGAAGAAGTCTCTCCTTCCCTCCTATTCTAGAGAGCCCCTCGTTACCTACTTTAAGAGATAGGACGAATTAACTACTAGCCTCGGTACGGCGTAGTCGACCGATCGTAAGCGCGAGTATATCTAAGTCTAATTCTAGAGATAGTATTCCTAGCCCTAGCTTAAGGCGAAGCCCGTCTAGATTAAGAGATAGCATTACTAGGTCTAATTTAAGAGAGAGCTTATAAAGGCCTCGTCCTAGAGCTTACCTATCGTAGCTATAACGCGGGCTCTTACTACGTATCCGGCTAAATCCTAGAGGGCGTAACCTACGCCCTACCTTACTAGAACCCCTACTACCGCTACGATCTATACTACCGCGAGGTCGGTAGGGTCGAGACGATAATAGCGACGTTACGCTCGAAAGCTCGCGAGTACCTTCGGTAACTAGTAGTTTAATTTAATCGGATTTAAGTAGTCCTTCGAGTAGCGACGCTAGGGTTAATTCCGACGAGGAACTAGATAACCTACCTATTATATCGACCCCTTATAGTCGGATAGTACTTTACTAAGCGCTCGCTATAGATAGTTGCTCTTATAAGTATTCCTAAGACTAGGATATAGACGCGGAAGAAGAGGAGCCGATACCGCCTAAAGTTATACTCGTAGAATTTGTTACTAAGGGCACTACCGCTACCTTCGCCTAAAGTTAACTTTACTAGCTCCTAGATATACTTGCGTACGTCGTAGAGTATAGTAAGCTCCCGACGTATATATACGAGTAGCTCCGAGGCGTCGACTAGCGTAGACTCCTCGCTAGGTAGGTTAACGGAGTACCTTCTACGGTCCTATTACTCGAGAAGTCGTACCTTATATCTACTAATTAGCTATTTTATATTACTCGATACTAGGATATTAACGTACTTCTCCTCCCTATAACCTTACTTACGACCTATAGAGCCGGTATTTAGTTATTCTATACGCCTCGCTTTATAAAGACTATTACTTACGAGTAGTATATACTAGTAGGCCGCTCTCCGATACGACCCGAACGCTATAAGTATATACGGATCGCGACTAGACTCGATACTTCTAGATTTAATACGTACCTCTTCTTCTCTAATCTTCTACTCCCTAAAGCGAATCGAAATCGGAAGATCGACCGGTAACGTCGCTATTATATAAATAAGCGTAAATAGGCTTACTTTGTTAATACTATCCTTATTCCTACGCTTCGCGATACTTATCCTTCTCGAGTGCTCGTATATTATCCCCTATCCTTCTAGTAAGTATATAATCGCGTATACGCTCGATAGAAATAAGGCGTAGAAGGTAATAATCGTAACGTTAGTAAAATCTCTTACGATATTATAGATCCGCTACCGGCAAATTAAGACCCTATAGTCGACGTAGCTATACTACGACTGTATTGTTTATAGTAGGGTATCGAACGTCGGTTACGTCGAGACTTAGATATATATTAGCGGCGTATAGAACTAGTTGTTATATAGTATAGGACTAAAATCCGTCTAGAGGTATAGACTCCCCTAGAGCTTAAAGAACTCCTCGATTAGTCCCTCGAGCGCTAGTTTAACCCTATATATCGTAATATAGACCGCGCTTAGTTCGACCTCGCGTAAGAAGACATCCCTACTAGACTAGTAGTCGAAGACGTAGTAGTATCTCCGCTTATCGCCCTTTACCGGATAGCCTATAGCGTTACGAAGACTAGCGGCCTTAATATCGAGTATCCTTAAGTATACTAGTAGTTCGGTATATAAGAGGCTTATAGTATCCGAGACAAACTACTCCGTAAGTCTATAGAGCGGCTTAGTAGTATCGGCTTCTTCTAAGGATATAATATATCGAAGGATCTCTTCGCGTCTATTAACCGAACGGTAGAACCTATTTTTAGTTAGTTAATACTACCGCTTCTTATATTCTCTTAGTCTACTATCGACTAGGTAGCCGCCGTTACTTCCCTTATTGCCCGAGATACTATATTTCGCCGAGCTCGTATCTTAGACGCCTTTAAAGCGGAAATTATATAGGCGTATAATACGCTAGATAGCTACGCCTCGAGTACTATTCCCTTTAGCGTACGAGGAGAGGTTCGTACTTACTAGGACCTACTCTATTAGCCTAATCTGCCTATAACTCGCCTAAGCCTAATCGAGGGAGTAGACGGGCGTCGTACTTATTAGCCTTTCTTCGTACTCGAGAGTAAGTACGTCGTCGACTTTATACGTTTATAGTTAAACCGCTAGCTCTTTGTAATATATATAGTCCTTTCGTAAAGGTCCGTTAACGTAGGTATAAATACCGCCTAACTCGATCGTATAACCTACGCTATTAAGGAAGCCTCTACGTCGGTAATGCTTAATATACTATTCGACTTACTAACGACGACCTATAATAGTAGTTCCTTTAGTATAAAGTATAGACTCTCTCGTAATCGTTACGACCGGTTAGGCGCGGGCGATAGAGAGTAGGAAGGAAGTCGTCGGGGGTTAAATATTATAGTAAGCCTCCGTACTACGTACGCCGCCTAGCTCCTAGCCGATCTCTTTAACTAGGTTTAACTACGCTTCTATACTACCGCGCTCTAGTAGACCGCCTATACTACCGACTTCCTCCGTAGCTAGCTCTAGGCTACTAGTTCGGGAAGGCTAGAGCAAGCTTTCTATAACTACGTAAAGGAGACGATCGACTAATTCGTTACCGCCTACTAAACGTATCGAGTAGCATATAGGGAGCGTAAGGGTAACGACTTAGAAGAGGATAATAACTCGGATTAGTACCTAGGTATCGTTAAACGGGCGCTTTAGCGATTAAGCTAGATATATAGATGCCGCTATACTAGCTATATACTCCGTATACTCTTAAAGCCTAATAAGCGCCTAGGGGATTAGGTACGGTTACGCTACTTCTTCTCGGAGGAAGTTACTAATAAAGAGAGAGCCGGTCTCTATAGCTTTTCGTACGACCTCGTATATCGGATAATAGGTAGGAGACCTAATATTGTCGTCGCCCGGGGCGGTAGTAGTAACGCTATAGAAGGCGGCTTTACCTTATTTACCGCTATCTAGTAAACCCGCCTTTAGCTACTTTTTAACTAGGACGACGGTTTTCGCCGCGATAGCTAGGAACGCCGACTATAGCGTAGGTAGGCGAGGTACTATTTCGACGTACTCGCCTTACTTAGTCGGGATTATCTAGATATTACGCAATAGTTTAAGTGCAGTATAGGGCGTTATATAATAAATTAAATACGCATCCTCCCTACTTACGATAAAAGCAAAATCTATTAAGCCGTTCGATAGAAGAAAATACCCGGTACTACCGCTTAATACTAGGTAAAGTAGGTAGCCGCCGTCCTAGTTAGCGCGAGTAACCTTATCTAGAATAGCACTATCCCGTAGTATTAGTCGCTCGTTAGTACCGTAAAAAAGAAGAACTAACTTTATATAATATACCGCTATACTCCTAATCTACTCCGTAATTAAGGATAGTAGATAATTAGCGAAGATCTTATTAACTACTTTATAGCGATACGATAGATTTAGCGACTAAGAGGGCTAGATAACAGTAACTCTGCGTCTGCCGACGACGACGATAACGACGAGTAGATTCCGTCGCGAAATAGTAAAGTAAGGCTAGCCGAATACTAGGTATAGCTGCCGCTTAATACGGCTACTAGATAGCGCCGATAATAGTAAAAACTTCGGGCGTACGCCTAAAACCGTAGTTATATAATAAGTGTACACTAATAAAGAAACTTTAGGTGCGTACCTATTTAATACGTAGAATAGGTATATACCTAAAGTTCCTTTATTTACGTATAGTCTCTATAACATTTAATCGTATAGTTAAAGAAGTAGATATAGGCCGGTTAACTAAGTAGATAGCGCTTAAATAAGATTGAATAGCGAGCGACTAGCGTACTACTAAATAAATAGATAGCCTATCGTATATAATAGCGTATAATCTAGGTTTATTGCTTTGTCGACTTTACTAGACTAGCGTCGAGAATAATAGGATTCTATTATACTATTATTGTTCTATATGCTTAGAATAACAAAATTGCTATATAGTACTAACCTCTCTTTATCCGGAAGCTATACTATACTATTAGAGATAGAGCCTCGTAGTATAGGTAGAAATCTCGACCTACAAAGTCGGAAATTAGTATCTCGGAAGAGGCGTTCTCTACTACTATATATAGCGATCTATATTTACTCGGAGCTATAGAACACCGCTAGATATTCTATTATACTGTCTACTTAATATATAGATTACTATAGCTCTTAACCCTTATATATACTATAGGGTTATCGAGGACGATAACGAGGTAGACTAACTTTACTTAATAGGCCCTAAATTCTTTATATAGTTAACTACTTAAGGAACGAAATTATTACGTAGTTATATAAGCTAGAAGGACTATAATTGATTAAATAAAGACGTTATTACTCATTTATATACTTATATAATTATTTATATAATTTAATATTGCGGAGACTGTTTCTATAATCGTAGTATTATATACCTAATCTAAGAATATTACCTTTAAGTAGCGTAGGGTTCTCTTCCTCTATCGATACTTTACGTAGAGTAGCCGTACCCTCTTCTATTACTAGTAGCTCGCGTTCCTTCGCTATACTTAGTCGCTATAGTACGACGAGCGTAATATCGTTATCGTACGCCTCCTCCCCCTTTAGAAGTTCGATTAGAGTTATATCTGCTATGCCGTTCGCTAGGTAGGCGATGCTATAGCGCTACTAATATATAATCGTTTCTAAGACTTTAACGTTACCTTTAAGGTTAAATGCCCCGATTCCGATCTCGTACTCTATCTCGCTATATAGCAGTTTAAGGTTATAGCGAAGCGCCTTAATATCCGCTATCGTAACGTTAAAGTCCGGTAGATAGTAATAAACTAAGAAGCGATGCTATATTAATAGCTAAGTTTTCTTATCGAGTCTATACCGAGTATAACGCTTAAGGCTAAATATACCTTTAGTCTTATTACCTAGATCGGTAACAATCTAATATAAACACTAGTGCTTCCTATAATCTAGCGACCGTAGCTACGCCGCGCGAGAAACTAGAATATTATATATAAAACCGCTATATACGAGTGCGACCGATATTAAGCAAAATCTAGTATATACCGCTAATCTATCCGCACTTTGCTATACGTCTTTTAACTACCGCCGATCCTTATCTCGTATATCCTAGAGTCTAGAACGTAAGGTCTATATAAACCGGAAATATACGAGGGCGACGTCGTAGAGTTGTAAAGGTACTAACGCCGAGCTACGATACCCGAAGAATGTATTATAATAACTTAAGTAGAGGTTGTCTACGAGGTACTTAACGAATAGTAATTAGTCGTATATAGACCGCGACTACTACCTTAGTACACTCTCCGAGCTTAAGTTAATATATTCGTCGAGCCTCCTTTAACTACGTTCTCTATCGTATAGGTAAAGGTTATTCCCGAGACTATATAGCGGTCTAAATACGGCTAACAATTGTACTATCGTACTAGGCCTACTATTATTATAGCTACTCGTATTAATTAATACCTTATAAGACGTCTCTTATAGTATATTCTCGGGCGTCGGCGCTAGCCGCTAAGGATAATAAGGTAGCAAGCAACTACCCTATATAATCGAGAGTATACGGATATATATCGTTAAACTCCGTACCGGCAATAACGAGAAGTAGCGTTTACGCTTCTTAATAGGTAAAGGAGGATCCGACTTCGTCTTAATTACGACCTCGCTAAACCGGAGACTAGGCTGTATACTCGCTATTGCTATCCGAACCGCTTCGTCGCCGTAGTTAGTAAGTATAGGTATATATAATAAGGGTCGCAATTCGGGACTATCGTTAATATAGAGAGCGACTAGGACCGCCGTATATATCTAATCCTACGCGATAGTTCGAGTCTAACTATCGATACCGAACCCCGCCGGCTAGCGCTTATATTATATCTACTACTCCCTATCTATACTATAGTTATAAGCAACCTAGACTTTATAGTCTCTATGCCTAACGTTTACTAGGTAGCGTAGGATTTAATCCTTTAGCTCGATCGATAGTTCGGAGAATAATATCCTCGCCTTAATTAGATAGTAGTATAAGGTTGTTATAGTAAGTAGCAATAATAAGCGTTTAATAGAACTTTAGGTACGCACCTAAAATTTCCTTACGTTATACCTTATATAACCTTATATAACCTTATAGGCTATTACCTAATACTAGTACGGGTAAGCGTTAAAAGCAAACATCGCTATTAGACGCGGGATATACCGCAGCGGAAATACGTAGTCCGTACGTTATACAACTTTTCTTCTTTTATAAACCTGCTCCTCTTTCTTAACTTAAACATTAATATTAACCTTCCGTAGCACTTACTATTACTAGTACTAGAATAGGTATATACCTAAAGTTTCTTTAAAAATACTAATAGTTAAACTATTTTCGAAAGAAACATATTACTATAATTGCGAAAAAACTATAGCTATAAGTTCCCTACTTATCCCTAGCGCGCGTAAGCGTAAATTAGGTACTAGTCCGCTAAGCGACCCGCCCTAAACCCCGACGTCTACTACTAAGAAGTAGTATACCCTACTACTTAGCCTCGGCGATCCTTCCTCGAAAGAGTCGCTAGTAAAGAAAGCTAAGACCGCTAATACGCCTAAGAAGTTAACTAAAGCTAAGTAGGATAAGACTATCGGTATAGAGATAGACTAAGATAAGCTTAACCTAGCCGAGTAGAGGTTTAAGGAAGGTCGCGTTAATAGCTTTAAGGATATTATAGACAAGACCCGCGGCGTAGTAACGGCCCTATCCTATAGTTAAAGTGTCTATATAGCCGCCTACTCCGCTAGATCTATTAAGAACGAGACTACCGTAGGAGCTATAGAGATCCTAGTCGGCGACTAGTTCGTACGTATAATAGCGAAGCTCGAGCTAGCGTTTAAGTATTTCTACTTATATCGCGTCGTAAGTATAATAGGCCTAAGTATACCCCCTTTTTTTTATTCTTTTTTTCCTTTACCGTTATATCGATTCTACTTAAAAGATAAAACTTTAGGTATATACCTATTCTACGCGTTAAATAGGTACGTACCTAAAGTTTCCTTAAAATACTACGATTTAGGTATACGCCTTAAGTTAACTCTAAAGATAAAACTTTAGGTATATACCTATTCTATATATTAAATAGGTACGTACCTAAAGTTTCTTCGAAGGTTTATAATTTAGGTATACGCCTAAAGTTTCTATATTCTTAATTCTCCTCTCTAGAATAGTACTAAGTTATTATAGCGAACATTTAGTAAATACGAGAGCGCGTCGGCTAAGTACGCTAGACCCCTAGCGGGCACTCGGCGCAAAGCTAGACCGACTAAGCGTAAGGGCAAATAGCCCGTTTTATTAGAATACGTTAGCGATAGCGAAGACGCCTAAGGTTTAGACGATATAGTAGAGTAAGACCCTAATAACGACGTCGATAAGATAGATATCGACGAGAAAGATAGCGGTAACTAGTAGAGCTACCGACTCTAGCTTATACCGAATAAGATCCTTAAGACTATCTCTAGCTTTACTAAAGGCTAGATTAAGGTTAAGAGTATAACGGCGGAGGACGACGACGAGGTAGATCGCGCTCTTACGGGCCCGCGCTATCCCGATACCGTTAAGGGCAACCTAAAGTATATAGCCTTTATCTATATCTACGCCGTATAGAAGATAAAGGTTATTCTAGACTCCCTCGATTTTATAATCGATCGGCTAGATCTAGCGTATATTCCTACGTTCTTCGTAGGCACTCCTACTACGCTTTATAGACCTACTCTCTAGCTAGTCTATCTAGTCCTAGAACTAGAGATATACGGAGAAGACCTCTATCGAGGACTACTACTCTTATACCTATATAATAAGATAAAGAATAAGAATAATAACGCCTCGGTTAACACTATTACTCGAGCCGATAAGGATCTCCCGCGTCGCTACTACTACTACACTTAGTCTATATCGACCCGAATCGTG
>NW_006921539.1:4235924-4236865 GCF_000340215.1 Pseudocercospora fijiensis CIRAD86 | reverse complement strand
AACCCTAACCCTAACCCTAACCCTAACCCTAACCCTAACCCTAAGCCTAACCCTAACCCTAACCCTAACCCCTAACCCTAACCCTAACCCTAACCCTAACCCTAACCCTAACCCTAACCCTAACCCTAACCCTAACCCTAACCCTAACCCTAACCCTAACCCTAACCCTAACCCTAACCCTAACCCTAACCCTAACCCTAACCCTAACCCTAACCCTAACCCTAACCCTAACCCTAACCCTAACCCTAACCCTAACCCTAACCCTAACCCTAACCCTAACCCTCGGAATTAACCCTATAAACCCTACTCGAAGGACTACTTAAATCCGATTAGATTAAACTACTAGTTACCGAAGGTGCTCGCGAGCTTTCGAGCGTAACGTCGCTATTATCGTCTCGACCCTACTAACCTCGCGGTAGCGTAGGTCGTAGCGGTAGTAGGGGTTCTAGTAAGGTAGGGCGCGGGTTACGCCCTCTAAGATTTAGCCGGATACGTAGTAGGAGCCCGCGTTATAGCTATAATAGCTAAGCTCTATAACGAGGCCTTTATAAGCTCTCTCTTAAATTAGACCTAGTAATACTATCTCTTAATCTAGACGGGCTTCGCCTTAAGCTAGAGCTAGGAATACTATCTCTAGAATTAGACTTAGATATACTCGTACTTACGATCGGTCGACTATATTATACCGAGGCTAGTAGTTAATTCGTCCTATCTCTTAAAGTAGGTAACGAGGGGCTCTCTAAAATAGGAGGAAAGGAGAGACTTCTTTAAGAAGTCGGCGAAGTAGGTTAAGTAGCGGACTTCGAAGCTAGTAATAGGGGAGAATAAGCTACGCTTACTTAGGAGTCTAGCTTAGGTAGCGTCGTAAGTAACGAGGGACTCTCTAAAATAGGAGGGAAGAAGAGACTTCTTTAAGGAGTCGGTAAAGTAAGTTAAGTAGC